>NC_134977.1:2130356-2178317 GCF_965638725.1 Aptenodytes patagonicus | reverse complement strand
GTGACGTTCCCCTCCGACGAGGACATCGTCTCCGGGGCGGTGGAGCCCAAGGACCCCTGGAGACACGGTAACGGCGGGGGTGGGGGGGAGGAGGCTGGATACCGGGTTTGGCTCCTCGACGGGGGGGCTCCGGCGTTGGGGCCGGGCCGGTGCCGAAGAGGCCGGAGCAGAGGCCCCGCTGCGGCCCCTCGGGCCCGGGGGAGAGACCCCCCAGGCGAAGCCGCCCAGGGCCGGGTGCCCCGGCGCGGCCTTTGGGAGCCCCCCGAAACCACCGGCCCGGCAAAGCCACGGAGCTGAACCGGTGCCGACGGCGGGGAGCGGCCGCCCCCGGCCGTCGAAGGCTTCGGCCCGGAGGGAAGCTCCCGGCTTTGCCGCTCTGAGCCGTTGGCGGTGAGAACGGCGGTGGCGGTTGGGCTCCGCCGGCGCGGTGGGAGAGCCCTGCCTGGCGTCCGGCTCTCCGGCGGGGGTCTGTGCCACCCACCGCCATCGAGGAGGGCGACGGTCTGGCGGCAGCAGCGCGGAGAAACCAGCGTCTCTTCCCCAAAGCGCTACTGAAGCTTCACCTGCCCAAGGGAGGAGAAAGGAGACGACCCGGAGCTCCGTCCCTCCGAGGTCCCGGAGGTTTTGGTGACGTTTCTGGGTGCTGACGTCCACCCCAGCCCCTCCGGCAGCGCAGGGAGCTCGGCGCGGCGAGCAGAGGAGCGTCGTGTTCCTGGGAAACGTCCCCGAACGAGGGGCACGTCCAGAGCGCGAGCTCCAGCAGAGCGCCAGCGCCCGTTCTCCCGGCGTCCGTGGATCCGCTGCCGGTGGGTGCCAAACCCGTCGGGGGCTCTGCTCGAGGCCCCTCTGCCGGGCTGGGTGAGGGGCTTTGGACCGGGATGCCTCCGGGGCTCCCGATATTTGCATGACGTGGCTGGCTGCAAATTTCAGGACGTTCTTTCTACCGTACCGAAAGACGGGAAGCGGCTGGAGATACGGTAAAGGGCGTTGCGCTGCGGTACGAGCGCGGCCACCCCAAAAGCTCCCTGGAGGCCGCTGCTGGCCAGGGTTCGCACCGCGAGCTGCATTTCTCTATCCCAAACCGAACCGCTGCAGCACCCGCCGCCAAAAATCGTCGGTAACCGGCAGCCGCGCCTCCTGTTTGGGAACCAAACGGGCCTTTTACGGGCCTTTTTATTTTTACTGTGCCGCAAGCCAGAAATTGGGTTTCTCCCGAGTTTTTTTTTCCAGTCGCGCACCTCCTTGGGTGACGAGACCCGTTGCAGTTTCGCTGCACGGACATCGGCCGTGGCAGAAAAGGCGCTGGATCTCGTTACGTAGCACCGACTAACTCTGGTTTTATTGCTCGGCGTTAGCCGGCTCGTCCCAAGGCGGTGACCGGTAGCCGGACGTCTCCCTGGAATACCTCTAGCAGCGGAGAAAAAACGACTCGCTCGTGCGTTTTTGTTGTTTATATATCCAGCCAGCTGTGTTAATAGGAAATTTCCGCCGCTCGGATCCCGCTCCGGATGAAGACGGGACGTTCACCTGGCAAAGCAAACCCGGGGCTCGTCCCCCAGGCCCTTCTCTGCTGCTCCAGCAAACGGGCGTCATTCAGCGCTCTCAAACGAGCCGCTCTCTTCCCGCACGGCCTTATCCCAGAGGGAGCCCGGGAGGGGCGGATTCCTCAGCCGAACTCACCTTTCCCGAGGCTCCGGGCACTCTGGCTCAGAGCTAGAGGCTTTCCCCGAAGGCGTCGCGCCCTTCGGGTGTTGGGGACCTTTTCTTTAAAGCCGTTTAACCTCGAACGTCAGCCCCCGAAGGCGCCCGGCGTGAGGGGCCCGAAAGCAAATTTCCCCTCTGTAATTAGAGAGGAATCCCGTACGCTGCTGATCGTCGCGGCTCTGTGGAAGGCGGCGGCGTTCAGGGCAGAGCCGGCATCCGGACCTGCCTTTTCCCTTGACTTCAGGAGCGTGTTGCCCGTGACGCCACTTTTATTCTTCCTCTCACGTGTGGATAATAACTGTTTTTATTTGGGGCTTTATTTATCTCTCCTTCATCATTTGTCGGCCGAAATTGCTCCGGCGGACGCGCCTCTGCTCGTTTAACTTCCTTCTGGCTATTTGAATCTGAGGTCTCCTTCCCAGCCGGTACCGGCAGGGCCGGTTTTGCCGGGCAGCACGCGGCGCGGGGCTCGGCAATGCCGCCGCTGGCACATCGGTTTGGGTCCTCCTCTCCGGCGCGCTCGCCACCCCGCAGCACTCGAGGGCTTGGAAGAGGAAGGTAAAAGAAGACGCGTGGTTTACTGCGAAGCTTCGCGCTACACGACGCGAAGGAGGAGACGTGTTGAGAGCATCGTTGGCGTCATTTAACGGGCAGTGGGTCCGCCTGCCCCCCGTTTCTCACCCCACAAGACGCTCGATTATTTTGAAAACCGGCGATATCTGACTGTCAGCGGTTCCCTCGCCCCTCGCAGAAACACCCCGCTTGACCGCCAAGAGGCGGGCGGTGGCTTTACAGCATCACGTTTCTTACCGAATCGAGCACCGTTGCCTTTTTTTTTTTTTTCCTTTAATATTTCTCTTTTTTTTTTTACCTTCTTTCCCTCCCCCCAGGACTGTTGCACCTTTAAAGCGTCCTGATCCGACAGAGCCACCTGAGCTCAGAGACCAGTGGCCTCTCTACAGACCCGTGTCGGGTTCCCTTCGTCAGCCCTCCTTTCCCGTGAAACCTCGCCGATCAGCGTTAATTATTTCTGCCTTTAATTCTTCAGTGCCAGGCTGCGGTACCGGCCTCTCTGCCGCCTCGCCCGGATCAATGTCGGGTTAAATTACAACGCTTTCTGCTCTGACCTTCCTCTCCGCTCCTTCCCTTCGGCGGCCACGTGGCCGGTGGGTCTCTGCGGGCCCCGTAACGGAGATGCTGCTGCCGGGTTTAACCCCGAGGAGACCCGAAAGCTCGTCCCGTTTTTTTTCCCCAGCTTGTTTTCTGACAAAACCCTGTCTTGATTTAAGCCCGGTTAAATCTTGATTTTAACCCGATTTAAGGTCCAGGGGGTTGGCTAGGATGGGATGGGTGCCGGATATACCCGGAGAGGGGAAGGGTTTAGGGCCAGACGCTGCTGCCGTCCGTCTCTCTCGGTTTGCCGGGCTTCCCTGCCGCGCCGGCGCCCCGCAGGCACGTGGTTTGTGGGTGCCGCGTTATCCATTGGGAAATGAGCCAGAGTGCAAGATGAGGGGGGGAAAAAGCGCCCCTTTATTTCCTTTCCCCCCCCCCCTCCTACGGCTTCGCCACCCGCTTTGTTAGAAAGCTCAGGACCTCCGCGCTTGGGGAGAGGAGCCAGAGGCTTCCCCTGCCGTCGAGACGTGTCATCTGCCATCTCTGACGGAAAGCACGGGAGGGGAAAGACGTCTGCACCTGATTCCCCGGGATACAGCCGGGAGACGGCAGCAGCGTCGCGAAGGAGCGCGTGTGGAAACACGGGGGAAAAAGAAAAACAAAAAACCGGAGGCGGCACGTGGGGGACGTCCTGCCCTTCCCAAGCGTTTGAGGTCTTGGTGTGTTCGGTTTGGACCGGCGTCGATGCCGAGCGTCGTGGCAGCGAGGAAGCCTGGGTCGCTGCCGGCGTCGGGGTGTCTGCCAACGCAGGAGAGACCCCGGGGAGGGCTGGCTCGTGCCTCTGCCCGCCGCCGTCAGGTGGCGAAGCTCCGTTACCCCCCCCCCCCCCCGGCTGGTGGGTGCCGGGGGATCCGGTGCCCTTCGCTGGAGGAAGAGCAAAAATCTGGGTGTCGGGGTGACTCTGGCACTGCCTTCTCTCCCTGCGTCGGGTGCCAGCGGACCGAGAGCGAAGGAGCCGCTTGACTGCCAGCAAACTCCTCTGCTGGGGGGTGTTTGTTTTTTTTTTAATGCTTCCCTAGAAAAGAAAATAATTTTCTTCCAGCCGCCGTTCCCCTTGCGTGGGAAGACGGGAGGTGAAGCCTCGCCCGGAGAAGCGGCAGCAGGATTGCTCCCGAGCGGAGGCAGAGAGTTAACGATCTCGTTTGGTGACCTCAGGGATGGAGGTAAATCATTCGATTAGATCGCATTAAAGTCGCTGCCTTTTCCTTGCCTGATTGGATTTTGGAACCTACTCCCCGAGCAGCGCCAGGACAGGGACGTCCCTGCTGCCTACGTCGGCTTTCGCCTCCTTTTCCTTACGCCCTGCCTCCAGGGACCCGGGCTCGAAACGAGCGCAGGGAGCGAAACTAAGCGAAGTTTAACTGTGGAAAAATCAGCTTTTCTCTTCCGTGGCACGGAGGCCGAGGAAAACGAGCCGACTGCAGCCGGCAGCTAATGCCGCCTGTTAATAAATAACGACCTGTTTGCTTTGGCCGTCGCGTCGTCCCGGGGGTGGACGTGGACGGAGGAGCGGGCGAAGCAAAACCTGCCGAGCAGTTAGGAGCCCGGAAACGCCGGGCTTTAATAGGATTTAATGGTCGGTCCCTGCTCGGTGCCACGTTTCCTCGCAGGCAGCGAGGCCTCTGTGTCATCCCGGTCCCCCGGGGGATTAAGTGCCTTTCGGGAAAGGTAAATCCCGGGGGATTTGGGGATCCTTTCCGGGGGATCCAGATTTGTTGCCGCCTGAGTTGCGGCACCCCCGGGGGGGGGGGGGGGGGAGCTCCTCGCAGAGAGCCGGAGCAAAAAGAGCCCCCGAAGAGCTCGTAGTTAAGGGCAAAACACACGGAAACGGTGCTTTTGGTGACCGGGAAAAGGAGAGCGGCACGAGGCCGTTGTCTTTCGCAGGAAGGAGCGTCGTTTGCATTTTAAACTTTATCCGTGACCCTTTCTGGGGTTTTTTTGTTTTTTTTTTTTTTTCCTGAATTTTCCAAGCTTTCTGCCAGTGCCTCGTCGGCTGAGCGGCCGCGGTTTGTGTTTTCCAGTGCCCGCGCCATTGCTGGAGCAGGTCCCGGTGAAGCCGGCAGCCGCTCTGCCAGGAGCTGTGGGCAAAAATTAGTAGAAAGCTATCGGATGAAACACATCGAGTTACGCGGGAGGTGGGAAAATACCCTCGTTACCGCTCTTCGGACCTTAATCCGCCGAGCAATAATAAAGAGATTAATTACTAAGGTAGTTAACTCTGTTTGGGGATATTAGCGCAGGGTTTTAAAATGGCAGAGGGGGTCGGGACCCGAGCGGGGTCAAAGCCGGTCGTCATTTGGGGAATAAATCTTAGTTCTTCGTTAGGGAAACGCGGCGAAGGCTTGTGCTCCTCTCCTGGGGGGACCTGAAGCGCCGTGAGATGAGCTCTGGTTTCCGTCTCGTTTTGTCCTTTAACGTGATTATTTTTTGGGGGGGCAGACTTTAAGGAAGGGGGGGATCCAGGACGCCGTCGGGGATGCTCCGAATGGAAACCTGCGCGGTCTCCAGCCTGCTCTTCCTAAAACCAGATATTTGAAGCCGCGGGTAATTCCACCCGGGCCAGGAGTCAGCCGCGCTTTGCTACCTCAAGTCGCCCGCCCAACCGTGTGTAAATATGTATTTTATCAAACCTGTTTGCGGAACAGCTCTGCTTTGTTTTATGGACGGCGTCAGCAGCGGTAAAGCCCTTCTGCCAGCTCCAGAGCAGCTGAAAAACATGTGCCGTGCCGCGGGATCGGCTTCAGCCCTCGTCTGCCGCCCCGCTCTGCCAAAAAAAAAAAAAAAAAAAAAAGGCTTTTCCCTGAAATTTCAAGGGTTTTTTGAAGGCGGATGTTACAGACACGGCAAATATTTGCCGGTGAGCCTCAAGACCGAGCTCAAACAGGAAATATAAATATTGGCTTGCAGGCTTCGTTACCGCAAACGGGCAGGAGAGCGGCCCTTTGCGAAGGGGGAGAAGAGAAACGAGCAGGGACGGGACGCTCTAAAAACCCGCGTGAAGAGCCTTTTCAATTAAAACCCCTGATAATCTGGCGAGGAAATTCCCTCGGAGGGTCCGGGTGCTGATCCTGAGGATGCATCGTTGGGGCAAAAGTAAGAACGTTTTTCGTGGATCCGAGTTTCAGAAGAGCGAGGTGGCCTCGGCGCGAAGCCCGAGCCTTGCAGGGGGAAGAGCCGCTGCTCGGTGTTGGCGTTTAACCTCCTTAAAGGCTTTGCAAGGGCAAAACCAAGATCAAATCCCAACTGCTCCTTCCAGCAGCCCCACCGAGATGATCCGGAGCCGCCGCGGAAGGGTTACGGACCGGCTGGGCGATCTCGTGCCAGGAATGGCGCAGGGATTGTCGGTTATGGGGACGTACGGAGCGGGCGCCGGGCTCGCCGGCATTCGTGGCCTCGCCCGTACGGTTACGTGAGCGGTTGCGACTCCGGGGGGTAAACTCGGGGGGGTTTTCCAGCAGCCGGCAGGTGCAGGAGCTCCGGGTGGGAACAGACCGGCGCTGGCGGTGAAGCCCGGAGGAGACCTGGGAGTCGCAGGTGAGAGGTTCCCGCCGGTGATCTGGATCCGCTCGTGAGCGTTTAACCGCGTGGATGAAATCATCCCGGGACGTTCTTCGGGAACAGGGAGTCACTCCGATCCTCGTGGACCGCCGGCACGAGACTCGGCTGGTGCGGGACAGCGAGCTTCTCGGTGCACGTCTCTGTGTGAAGAAGGACGTTGGAAGCTTTGGAAGCAGCTCGAGAGGACCACGAGACCTCTTGCTTCTTCCCGCTGGACTTCCAGCGAGGCGCGGCGAGCACGGAGGTGTGCCAGGATGCGCGCAGAGGGAAGCGGAAGCAAATCCCCGTCCTCCAGCAAATGAGGGTTGTTAAAATTTAGGACTTCCACCCAGGAGAGGGCAGACCGAAGCATTTTACTGCCGGGAGCTCGTAAAAATTAGATTAGCAAAGCGTGCTTGAGTTCGGATTTGGGGAGAAATCCTTCAGCCAGGACATTTTGGAGCCGGGTTCGCAGGCGCTTGGATTGCCCCGTGCCCTTGCACTCCCGGGATGCTCGTCCGCATTTGTACAGCGGCGACTCTACTCTACTCTCCTCGCTTTCCCAAAATCGCGCTTGATTTTTTTTTTTGAGGAAAGCATTCACGTGGCAGACGGGATCAGAAACGTCGCAGTGCGCTGCTAATCCCCTCGCTAACCTTAATATTTCTCTGTTTTTTTTTTTTTAGACGCGGGGCTCGCTCGGCCTCGGTGGATTTTCCTCCGCGGCGCCTTCTTCGGCTCCCAGGGAATCGGCAACCCGGCACGTCCCCGCGTCGCGTCGGACGAGCAAACGCTTTCTGTCGCGTGGGGCTTTTGGGGCGTGAAAGCCAGTCTTAGGTCTCGCCTAGTTAAGCGCTCGCTTAGGGTGTATTTGAACCTTTGCTGCCTTGCTCGGCACGGTGTTAGTTGTCCCCGCAAACCTCGCCGCGGTGGCCTGGGAAGGGTCATAGGGCTTAAAAACCGCTGAAAAGGCGTTTTGGGGCGGTGCAGCCGAGCCGGGGCACGGCGTCGCCTCTGCCACGTGTCGCTCTGACGACGTCCTGCTGCAGAGATGCCCGACGGGTTTGTTGCGAACGGGGGGAAGATTAAAATAGTCTTTTTTTTTTATTATTACTATTTTTTTTTTCAGCTGGTAGAGTGTTTAGGTTTTTATTGAGCTCTCTGGATGTCGTAATCCTCGGGGATGGGAGCTGGGGGGGGGGGGGGGGGGTTGCTTCGTGGCTCTGCCAGATGAGGTTCCTGGGGAATCTGGTTTCTCCAGATCGTCTTCTGACCAGGGGTGGCTTTAGCGTTCGTTCGGGCCGATCGCCGGACCGAAATCATGCCAAAAGCGGAGGTGGGCATCGCCTCACATGGCTAATGATCCCGTGGCAGCTCCCGCCGCCCCCGTCGGCTTCCCCGGCATCCGGAGCGGCAGCATTACCCGTGATTCAGGGAAGGCAGAAGCGGTGAGTAAACGCCGCTCGGCTGCTTGGAGCCGAGCTCGGCGGCGCTGAGGCGGTGACGGCAGCAAAGCGCCCCTCCCGCGGCTTCCAAACAAGGAGCCGAATTTCGAGGATGTATTTACGGGAGGATGACAACTCTGGGAGCTTTTAGCCGATGTCTCACTGCCTGGGGCTGACCCCCGAGTCCTCCGCGCGCTGCTCCGGCTGTCTCCGGAAGCCGATTAGGGGAAAATCCGGGGTTATACGCGGGGGTGGATGCACCCTGTCCGACTCCGTGCCCACACGGCGATCGCAAAACGATCGAGTGAAAAGCCAAAATTGAGTGAAACTAAAAGCGAGAGGAACGCATGTGACCGCGCTGTTTTTTTTAACCACCGCAGCAGCCTGCTGAAGGGGGGGGGGTCGGGGTTTGTCGTCCCACGGCTCTTTCTAAAAGCTTTTCTGCTCCCAGAAGAGCAGCTCTCGTGCCGAAGCGCAGCTGGAGGAGGCGGGAGGTGCTTCTCTGGCCCCTTTTCTGCCCGAGCAAGACAGGGCTTGCTCCCGTAGATGCGTTCGAGCAAGCCCTGCTCAGGCTTCGCTTCGTTCCGTCGCATTTGAACATCCTTCGTCCTTGTAATCTTGCAGGCTCCTCTGCCGGGCGTAAAATCCCGGCGGATAGCGGCATCCGATGGGGGAACGCGGACGTGTCGATTCCTGCAAATACAACCCTAGCCTCAATTCTTACCCTGTACCTTTTCAGCCCAGAACGTGACTGTCGATGAAATCATGACCGCCTACAAGCAAGCCTGCCAGAAGCTGAACTGCAAGCAGATACCCAAACTACTGAAGCAGATACAGGTACAGCTGGTGCGGGTGCCGTCCCAGCGCCAAGTGATCAAATGCACCCCTTTATTACACGACTCGCCGTAGACTTTTACAGTCGCTGACGTGTCAGATGGGAACGGAGACTCCTGTTTTAATATGACGAGCGGGTTTTGGGACAGATGAAACTTGCTGCAGGGAGCAAAAGGGAAGGAGCTTGCTAGCAAAATATTATGCGTAGTTTAACGTGCTACCAGACCTCGTTTTTTCCCCTGCTGAAGCTGCATCCGTCTCCTGGGGCTGCTGGGGGGGGGGAGCTCCAGCCCGGCTGGCAGCGGCGGGTGCTGGGGGTGGGCTCTGACGTCCCCGCTGCCCCCCTCCCGGCACGCCTTCGAGCCAGGGGACGAGACTTGTACGGGCTTGTTTGCGAAGCGGTTTCTGCCTCGGATGTTATTTTAAATGGAAATCTGCGCGTGCGGTTGGAGGAGGGAAGCCCGCGGGGAGACCGCGACGAGGGCTGTGGTTTTCCCTGCTCACACGGGGTGAATTAAAAGTCCCATTTAAATCCTCAGGCCTGAGAGCAGCACGCTGGAGCTGCTTGGCCTGGGAGGGAAGATTTTTGGCTTTTTCACCCGCCGTTACCTTCCCCAGGCAGCTCCGGTGCCTCCGTGGGCGGAGACGGACCCTCTTCTTCATCAGCCACCTTTACTCGTAGAGCTCCAAGACCTTGTCCCGGGGAGGGTCACCAGCTCTCCCCGCGACTCGCAGGGATCCAGCCTGCAAAGCTGCCGTAGGTGGCAGCTTTGATTTCGAGTGAACCGCGGGCTGGGAGTTCCCACGTCCTCTCTTCGTTTGGGGGAGGATTAGCCCAATTTGTCACGTTGCCTCGTTATTCTAGCGCGTTAATTCCCTCCCCCCCCCCCCCCCGCCTTCCTCCTCCTCCTGAGTATGAAATGCTGCTTTTTCTTTTGCAGGAATTTAAAGATCTGGCTCCCAGGATAGACTGCTTAGATCTGAAAGGTGAGCTCCTTTTTCCATCACCAGGGGATTTTATTTCTCTTCTGGGCAATCCCGGCGTTTCATTCCATTGGTACGGCTCTTGCTGGAGTCGTGGTCCCAGTCCCGGTTGGGGGCTCTTGCAGGCTAGAGCGGGAGAGCGCCTTAATCCCAGCAAGAGCAGAAAAGTAAGTACCAGAGGTGTTTCTCTGTGAGGAATATTAACGTCCTGGTCGAGGAGCACCGAAACAGCAGCAGAATAGCTTCAGCGGCCCCTCCAGCGGCGGATTGTCCCTCACCACCTCCGAGCACCGTCCTCATACCCCCCCGCCTCCTGAAGCGGCTCGTTCGGGGCACGAGTGAGGGCTGAGCCGGAGCAGGTTTGCCGGAACACTTTTCCGACTGATGTCTCGAAACTCCTCGCGCGGTGGGAAAACCGGAAAGGTGTTCCAGTTAATTCTCTTACGGCAAACGTCTTTGTGAACGACGGCTTTTGTGGAGCATCTCCCGTAGCTCCAGAAAGGAGGGGAAGAAGGTCGCCTTCGCTTTCCTGCAAGGTCTCTGCTAGGGAAATGTTTTACAGGGGGTTCTTCTCGCAGCAGGTCGCTGCCTCTCTCCTCCTGCCTTCCGCTGGTCTTCCCTTCCTAAAGAGCTGCTGCTTCCCCTCTGCGCTGGGGGATGCCTCCCAAAAACAGCCTGGGAGACGGGCAGCGAGAGCAGCCGCGTAGCAGGGACGCTCCCCCAGCGCAGCCGGGGGGAAGATGGAGCGGTCAGCGTTGGCCGGAGCGTCCTTCCTTCGTGGCGCGACGGTGTTGGTGTTGCTCCTCTCAGCCCTGGGTCGTCCTGGCAGCGTCTGCCTCCTGCTGAGGTCCTGCCCGGGCTCTCCCGGTTTTCCACGACACTCGGCGGGTGCGCGAGTGGATTTTGCTGGAGCAAACTCCAGCTTGGCTCCGGGGGCTGCAGCCTTGGGGTTTAATCCGTAGCACTTTGGTGCCTGTTGTCGCTTATTCAGTGTTTGGGGGGGGGAAACCCGAAGGCTGGGGAACCGCTCGGGAGCTGCCGTTAACGAACCGGAGAAAATACCTCGCTGTGCGGGGAGCCGGGGTGTCCGTGGCCTGAGCTGATTCGCCTGGAGGAGGACAGACGTGCTGCTGGAGGAGTAACAACACGAGCTTGCCCAAACAACCCCCCAAAATAAATCTTTTACAGGCCCCATCACCATCATTTGGACTCAACTTTGCCAGACAGGATTTTTTTCTTGACTTCTTACAAATCCCGCAGTCGTCGGCTGGCTGGGCAGCCGGAGCCCGCGTCCCCCTTCCCCTAGAAGTGGGGGCTTCTCAGAAGACCCCAGGCGATGCAGAAGCCCGGCTGCTGGTTGCTTTATGCCGTTACACGCGATATAATGCTGGCACAGCCCAGGCTCAGCCTTTAGCGAAGGGTTCGCAGTTCCCCTCCTCAGCACTTGCTTTGCACGACTGTTTCCCACCCGGCGTGCAGCCGCTTCTCCCCGGCGCTGGATCCCCCTCACGATGGTTATTACAACAGAAAGAAAGCTCTGGGTTTATTTTAAGCTGCATTCCACCTTTTTCACTCGGCCTGGTGTCGGACGTGGCCTCCTCCCGCTTCGAGACGTCGGAGGGAGCTGACGAGGGACCGCAGCTCACCCTGGTCTTGTTGAGTGAATTCCCAGCTCCGCAGGGTGAGATCGGCCCGTGGCTTGGCTCCGGCGTGGAAAGGGCGATCTATTTGGGAAGCACAGGCTGGTTCCCCGTCGCTGTCGCCTTTGCTGACGAGGCTATACCAGCCGGGGAGGGGTCGGTGGGGCTGCCGGAGACCCCAGCGGGTGACCGTTCGCTGCTGCATTTTTGGCTTTCGATGTTTCGGAGGGGATCGGTGGGGTTGCGGCACGGAGGTGGTGGTGCACCGGACCTGGCTGCCATCGCCTCGTTCTTCATACGCGGGACGGGATCTGCTGGTGTTAGGAGGACAGGTAGAGCTTCCACCTCCGCATTTGCAGGTCCTCTCCTCCCCAAATTCGGTTCGCCTGGCAGAACCACCCGCAGGCAATCGATGCGGCCTCTAAAAGCAGCCAGCACAAATGCTTATTGAGGGGAAAACCCCCCGTTTTTCAACCAGAAGTAGCTTGTGCAGCAGCGCGGGGCGAGTCGCAGCCCCGTAAGCCGGTGGGGATGAGCTGTCGTGGCTGGTCTGCGGGCTGGCCAGCACCTCGGGCCTCGGGAGACTTGCTGCTGCGCAGGGCCGGCGAGGGTGCTCCTAGGAAATAAGCAAATAAATAAGTAAATAAAAAGTCCAAAGTCTTGGGAAATGTTCTCGAGGCAGCTTGTGCCAGCGCTTCCCTAAATCGAAACGTGAATAACTTAATTTGGCAGAGGCAGCAAAACAGCGTATGTATTTACAACGCGCGTGCAGGGGTTTAATTGCAACCCCGTGGTGCTTTTATATAGCAAAAGGAGTAATCAGCCGCCTGTTAGTTTGTCAGTGGAGATGCTCGTAACGTAATTCCGGATGAACTGAAGCTGGCGAGGGGCTGGCTCCTTGGGAAGACGGCTGGTCTGCCCAGCGGGGAGAGGCAAATCCCGGTTTTCAGTGAGTTTTAGGCGGCGAAAGCATTGCTGCTGTGTTGGGTGAGCAACCGCGCCGGTCTTCAGGTGGATTGCCAAAAATCCTCCGAGCTCGCCGCGTGTAATCGAGCGAGAGACATCCTTTCCGAAGTCTCCCTGCGGACCCCTCTCCCGGCTTGTGGCGCCGCTGGTGAGCCCCGGCGTGGCTTTCAGGGCTCCCTGCGGTGGCCGGTCCCCGCCTGTTAATGAGAAATACTCATCCGAGGTGATGCTTTCCGCTGCTGGGCTAGGCACGCGTGAATAAATTAACCTGAACGCCCAATATTGGGTTTGAATTTCCCTTCAGGCGGGTTATTTGAAAGGTGGGCTGCCTCCGAACGGGGGGGAAAGTCACCTTTCCATGTGCCCTCTGTCCTGCGGCTTGGGGCTCTCGAGCTGTACGTGTTTTGTGCTGCAGCACCCAAATTCACCTTATTCTGCTCTTTTCCCCAGGGGAGAAGCTGGATTACAAAGCCTGCGAGGCGCTGGAAGAAATTTTCAAGCGGGTCCAGTTCAAAATTGTTGATTTGGAGCAAACGAGCTTGGATGAAGACGTAAGTGGCCGTGACCTCTCCTGGCTTCTCGTTCCTGTTTCGCAGCTAACACAAACCCGACGGGTTTTGTGGTCAGTCCTTAGCTCCTCCTGGGCACTGACTTATTTTTTGGGGGGCTGTACCGTGTTGCTGTACCCATTCCCCTCATACCCACGCTCTGATTTAGGTCTGCTGGCGCAGCGTTGAAGGGAAGAGGTTGACCGCTCGCTCTGAAGCCCGGGTGGCCACAACGCTCTGAGGCATTTTAAATACGTATTTTAAAAGCTGTTCTGAAAGCTGAGGGAATTGTGGACAGCTCTCGGACGGCTTTTCAGGGCTGAGGGTGAAGTTCAGGCTCCCTTCTGCACGTCCCACCCCGTCCCGACTTGCCTTCCTCCTCCCTCGCAATGCCTGGGGCCCTGAGTTCAGGTCCCAGTGGGTAAGCGGAGGAGGTTAAAAATTAAGGAAGTGGTTAAAAATTATTTTAGCCAGCTCCGGTCCCGAGTTCCCCTTGCCCCAGAGCATCTCCTTTCAGTCCTTGCGTCTTCAAGGGTCTTGTTTTTCCCACGTCGTCCATCCCTATCCTGAACCTGGCTTCAGACCTGTCTTTTTGTCTTTTCTTTGGAAGCTCTTGATGCCTTTTATTTCCCCCGTTTTTCCCGCTCGAGCAGCGCTTTGGGAAGGCTCAGCAGCCACGAGCTTCTCGGGGCCCCTGCCCGCGTCCGATACGAAGTGGGGAAAAATGTGACTTGGACGGTGGCTCCTGCTCCGACCCCGTGACGGTGCTGGCGCTGAGCCGCGGCGGCTTCTCGCTGAGCCCGTCCCATCCTGGGGCCGTGCTGACGCGGCCGGCCGGGATCCCGCCTGACTCAGGCGCTGGGGGCATGATCCCGCTGGGCTCCCCGGGGGGGGGGGGGGCCACGGCCACGGGACGGGGCTGTTTGGGGGTGAATGAGTCCCCCCGACGGCGCCGCAGGCCGGCGAGGGACGTGCAGCCGCAGAGCAGGGACGGGCTGGCTGAGCTCGTGACGTCTTTGGCTGTAAAAGGATCCTGTGCTTCGTTCGACTCGTTATCTTGCGGGAGGAACAATTACACGTTAATAATTCAACCCTATCCCGTGGCTTCAGAGCTGGACGGTGCGGGCAGAGAGATTGCAGACCTCGGCGCTTTATGGTTTTCTCTTCCAGTCGCTTTAAAGCGAGGCCGTCTGCGGGGCACGAGGGGTCCGACGTGTCTCCGTGTCTGCTGCCGGGGGGGGAAAACAGCCGTGGAGGGTTAACGCCAGCCCCCCGCAGCCCTGAGACCTCCCGCTCCTGTCCCCGTCCCTCCGATTCATTCGGCATCAGCAACCTTTTTTCCCCCCGGGCTGCATCACGCCGGGGACTTGGTCACCCTGGTACCCAGATTCTTCTCCTCCTCGTTTCCTGCCGATGAGCACCCCGTTTCCAGCAGACAGTCCTGTTCTTCCCCGAAGACCTGTTCTTTCTCGTTTGCCTTCGTGCTGGTGTTTTCCAGTCCTCCAGGTTGCTCCGCATATTTTTTTTTTTTCTTTTTCTGGAAGCCTCGCAGCGCTTTTGTGGCTCTTCTCTGCCCGCTCCAGCGTACATTTCAGCTAATTTTCTCCAAAGAGGCTCATTATGTAATTAAGCAAATTGTTCCACTTCTGCCGTAGGAGCTTTAGACGTTTCACAGGCATGAGTCCTCCTCTGCTAATCCCTTTCACTCCTAACCCTGCTGTAAGTTTTGGGTTTTAGACCTTTTTTTGGTTTGTTTTGGTTTGTTTTTTGTAGCCCGATTGGATTATCGGGTGGGTTTTTGGCTGGGGAAGTGTCGCTGCTGCCTGCGGAGCTGGATAACCGCGCAAGGCAGCGGACGGGCGCCGAGCTGATAGCCCGGCCTCGGCTCAGGTTGAATATCCAGGGGGGGGAAAAAAAAAACAAACCCATGTTCCCCTGTCCTCGGAAGTCTCGTTCAAGCTCCTGCGTGTCCCTGGTGCTTTCTCTCCCGGTGCCAAGAGGGGCAGGGTTGGGGTTGAATCCCTCCGCAAGGTGCCGTCTCGGGCTCGCTCGTGGAAATCTTCACCCGCAGGCGGCTCTGCCGGCACAGCCTGCGGCAGGAACGGTTGCGCTGGAGCTGTCGTCTCATCCCAGGCCTTGCCGGGTCCCCGTCTGCCCCAGTGACGGTCCCCGAGCACGTGCCCGATGGCAGGGACACCGGGAATATGGCGAGATGCCTTTTTCTTTTTTTTGTTGTTCTCCTGGAGTATCCACGGGCAGCAAATCTGCAGAGAGTCCCTCGAAGAGGCCGGGGGCACGCGGCTATGCCACGGCCGGGGCCGGCACGGAATGGGGGCGGGATGGAAAGCGCCACGGTGTCAGCGGGCACAGGGACGGGCGGACTCGTCACCTGAGATGCCGATTTGTTTGCACTTGAGGTTGAAGGAAGGGGTTTTGTTGCCTGGGCTGCCTTGGGGCTGGGGGGGGGGGGGGGATTGTGGACCTTGTCTGCAAGAGCCTAATGACTAAATACCGGAGCGGTGATGCGAGGTCGTGCGAGAGGCGTCTGGAGGAGTCGGCTTGTGCCCAAGCCGCTTGTGTCCTAGCACGCCAAAACCTCTTTTTTTTTTTTTCTTCTTTCCCCTCTCCGACGCCGCTCAGCCTCTGCCCGCCCGCTTAACGCAGCTTTTCCGTCTGCCTTTGATTCGCAGGGCGCCTCGGCGTTATTTGACATGATCGAGTATTACGAGTCGGCGACGCACCTCAACATCTCCTTTAACAAACACATCGGCACCCGAGGCTGGCAGGCCGCTGCCCACATGATGAGGAAGGTTTGTGCTCGCTCGTGAATATTTTCGGCACCCGCCTCCCTGTGGCGACACGGGTGGTCTCGGGTGAGTCTCTCGAAAGACTCCTGGGTGCTTCCCGAGACCGTAGGGGTGGTTTTGTGCTCGGAGGTTCAGAAAGACCTGGTTAGCCCAGGCTCGGAGGCAGGGAAAAAAAAAATCACCGTTCCCACCTGCCACGAGGTCGCTTAATGCCTCAGCGAGCACCCGGAGCAGAGAAAATGGAAACGCAGATCCCAGCAAAAAAAAAAAGAGCAGACTTTTATTAGCGGCGTGCTTGCAGGGTCAGCTTCTCAAGCTGGGTATTCATTATCTTCACGGCAGGATGACTAGCGCCGGTGTTTGGCTTTGCGGGGCTAATTAACCTCATTGTTCAGCGCTTGAGTTCGCTCTGAAAGCCGAGCGCAGAGGAGGCAGTGCCTCATGCTTCCCGCTCGGGGCGCGGCGCAAAACCACCCTCTATCCGCAATTACCTATCGACCTCCTAATTTTAATTTCGGCGCTGCCGACGTTTCACCCAGCGCCGCAGGTGCGTTGCACAACTCCGGTTGGAAAGCCTGCGTCCCGGTAGCGTTCCCTGCCACGCGGGCGTCTTCGCGGTGGGGTTGATATCGGAAACGGGAGCTCGCGCGGTGCAGGCAATGCCCCACCCTGTGTTTTGGAGAAGCCAACCACGCGGTGCGGGCCGACCCCGTAGTGATGCTTTGAAACCGGCTGCGTGTACGCGGGTGCGGTGAAGGGGCTCGAGACGCCCCTGGGACGGCTGCAGCTTGGGGCTCTTAATTTCTGGGTAGGCGAGGGAGAATCTGGAGGTGTGAAAGGGCTTATGTTAGCACGGAAAACGGTAAATCAGCCAAACAGAGGCCGTTGGCGTGCTGCGGATCTCGAGCAGGAATAGACGGCGTGTGCGAAGGCGGGGCAGGGTCTGGGAGGCAAACCCCAGACGAGGGACGCATGGCTTGACGCCTTCCCAGACCCCGGATCCGGAGAGCTCAGGGCGGCACGTCCTCGGATGTGTAAGGACGAGGGAAGCTTTTCTTTGGAGAACGTGATGCCGCTACGGTCACCTGAAGCGCGTCCTCCCCGGTGCCGTGGCTTGAGGGTGACGGCAGACTCGGTGTGGAGGCGATTCTCCGGGAGATAAGGCGTTTATCTGGAATTGCGTGGTTCGAGCGTGGAGCTTGGTGCGGGCCGTCCCGGCCCACGGGCTTATCTGAGCAGTTCCTTCTGGCTCTTTGCCTCTTATCTGAAGCCCGTGGGGTGACCAAAATGATGTTTCGGATGGGCGTAAGTCTTCCCAGGAGCTCTTATCTGAGCAGCCCGGAGGCAGCATTGGTGGCCGGGATGGGACTTGGCCTGTAAAATAGCTTGGCCTTAAACTCAACTTAGAAAAACAGCCAAAAAACCAGCGGCCGAGGCTGCGCGGGGCTGAATGCTGATCCCTCTCATGTCTTCGCCCCCAGACGAATTGCCTGCAGTACCTGGATGCCCGAAACACGCCCTTGCTGGACCACTCCGCGCCCTTCGTGGCACGCGCCCTGCGCATCAGCAGCAGCCTGGTCGTCCTGCACCTGGAGAACGCCAGCCTCTCGGGACGCCCGCTCATGCTGCTGGGTGAGTCACCGGAGAGCGGGCACCGAGCTCGGGCATCCCGCGGTGCCCGCCCGTGTCCCAGAACACGGCGGGATGCCGGGTGCACGGGGCAGAGCAGCGTCGACGCCGGGCTCGCCGTCCCGGCGTTGCACAGCGAGGTCTCGGGGCGGTCGCTGCCGGCGTGCCCGTGCTGACGCACGGCAGCGCCCGTGTCTGGTCCAGGTGGGAGGTCGGGTGTTTCTGTGCCAGCCCAGCCTGCGGGCAGTGGGTGTAGGACAGTGCTGGGCGGCCCCTGTCGTTAAGCTAATGAATTATCAATAAATCACAGCCAGGCTGGAGATAATGGCAGTGTTGTGGTAGCAGCGATGAGCTAAGGGTTCTGGCAGGGGAGCGTTTCTGGGGTTTAACCGTTTATGAGGTTGGCCTAGCTGGAAAAAGGCGATGCGCTGGCGAGGGCGCGTGCCCTGCGTGAATTGATACCAGCTCCGGCCGCGGGCAGCCCCTTCGTGCTGGCACGAGCTGCCGCCGCTTCCCTCTGCGGGTGGGAGGGCGAAAAGGGGCTTGCGCGGGATCCCGCTGCTGTCCAAACGCCTCAGAAATCCGGCCAGGGATTTCAGCCGGCGTCCCGACTGTGACCGCGGTGGGTGCCGACGCAGCCGCGAGCGCGTGCCGGGGGCTGCGCGCTCTGTGGCACCGCTTCGGGCTCGGACGGGCGCGAGCGCTTGTAACGGCGCGGCCAGGACGCTCCCGGGCCCGCGCGTTGTGCGGAGGCCGTGACCACGTGGGCACGCCGGCCGGCAGCGCCTCTTCTCCGAGCCGTCCCGGCGCCGGATGCGGGTTGAGGTGCTGGTTTTCCGCCTCTTCAGCCACGGCTCTGAAGATGAACATGAACCTGCGGGAGCTGTACCTGGCCGATAACAAGCTGAACGGGCTGCAGGACTCGGCTCAGCTCGGCAACCTGCTGAAGTTCAACTGCTACATACAGATACTCGACCTGAGGAACAACCACATCCTGGACTCAGGTGAGGCCCCTCGCCGCTCCTTTGGGCAGAGCCCCAATTCCCTGGAGTTTTGACCCGGTTTTAAGGCGGGGAGGAACTCGCCTGCGGGGCGCAGAGCTCAGGGGGGGGCCCCCGAGCTGAGCCGAAGCAGGAGGGTTGCGCAGAGCAGCTTCAACCTGTCAAAAGGATTTTGGCAGGGTAAACCTCTCGGTTTTTTAAAGCTAAGATCATTAGAGAAACTTTGATCGCTTCCTGGGCCGGGCTGCAAGGTGCACGGCAGCTCCCCGAGGTAGGGAGAGGTGGGGATGCCTCACGCCTCGGAGTCGTGTCTTTCGGCTCCCTCCGTCTCTCGCTCCCATCTGGTTTTTCTCCTCCCCGCTCCCCAGCGCCAAACGAGTGGCCAAATCTAATATCAATCCAGGAATTGCGAAACAATCCCAGCCCGGACTTCAGTCCCGGCTGGTTCTGGTCAGCGACGCCAATTACTCGGCCGAGTGCCGCGGTTTGGTGGAGGAGCCACGCTTGCTCTGCACGAGCCGTCCCGGCTGCCTTCGGGTTGGGTATAAAGGTAGCCGAGCGTGACCGAGTCGGATGTCACCGGCGCTGTTGTGGCCACCCATGCTCCCGGATGGGTCCCACCCTAAGGTGCAAATATTAATTTGCCGCCTTCCAGGTCAGCTGCCACGTCCCTCACGTCTTTGGGTGCTTAATAACGAGCGGCGCTGGGGCTCTACGTGTCGGAAGTCACTTGGTGGGCGTTGCTGTGGGTTTCTGCAGCATCGCTGGCGTTGGGGTGCTGGGCGCTTATCAAATAAGCATGTTTGCAGCAGTTTAAAACGGCGCCTGCCCTCAGCCCGGGCAGGATTGGGCCGGGAAGGTGTATAGAGCGGTGGAGGATCCGCCTCTGCAAACTGCTCCGTAGCCCCGTGTCTGGCGAAGAAGGGGGACGGTGACCCAAAGGAAGGGGTGCCCGCCCTGCCTCCAGCCTCTGCCTGCGACCGGGTGCCGCCCTGCGTCCCCCCGCGCTGCGGGCACGGCGTCACCCTGAGCGCACGGCCAACCCCAACCGCCCCATGTCCCCGCGCCTCCGGCTCCCTCCCCGGGGCTCTCGTACCCTGCTCCAAAGGCTTCAGCCTAGCGCTAATTAATTTTACACGCCAAGAGGTTTAATCGCCCGTTTGCACACACGGGAGCGACGCGCTTTGCCCGCAGCCGAGGTCAACTCAAGCAGCTGGGGAAGGGGTTTGGAGGGGGGACGGTGTTCGGAGATGCTGCCAGCACCGGAGCTTGGCGTAACGATGCCGTGGCTTTCTCCATCGCTGCCTGGGCGCTGTTGTCCCTGCCCGTCCGTCCTACCCAGGATCGGGCAGCACCTGAGCGGAGGGACGGATCGGAGGAAGCAAGGGAAGCGCTGTTAGAGCCGGCAGGATCCGCGCTGGCGGGGGAGGGCTGACCCCCGGCTGTTTTCCAGGCTTGGCGTACGTCTGCGAAGGGCTGAAGGAGCAGCGGAAAGGGCTGGTCACTCTGGTTTTGTGGAACAACCAGCTGACTCACACCGGCATGGCCTATCTGGGGATGACGCTGGTGAGTAGATCTCGGCACCTTCCTGGGGACGATGGCTTTACCCCCGGGCGCTCGGCTTTGCACCCGGAGAGGTGTCTCTCTCGCGACCGCCGGGGCTGGATCCGGGCAGCGGTGGGAGCGTACCGGCCGAGCGGGTCGGCATGACGTGCCCCTGGTGCTGCGTCAGAGGAAAACCTGTCCCTTGTCCCCCCTCCGCCGCTGCTCGGGTGTCCCCGGCCTCGGCGGTGTGGTTAGAGGAAGAGCCGTGAATTAAACTCGCTCGGGCTTGAGACGGACCCGCCGTCCCGTCCGCCTCGAGCTGTTTATCCCCTGGGTACCCGCAGCCTCACACGCAGAGCCTGGAGACCCTCAACCTGGGCCACAACCCCATCGGGAACGAAGGCGTCCGCAACCTGAAGAATGGGCTGATCGGGAACCGCTCCGTCCTTCGCCTGGGCTTGGCGTCCACCAAACTGACCTGCGAAGGTGGGTGGAGGCCGGCGCCCACCGGCCGTGCCGACCGCGGCCCCGGTTCGGCTGGCGGCTCGGCCGCCAAAGGCTCTGTATCCCCCGCGGAGCTTCCCTTGCTCTAGAGCAGCACGCAGGGTCCGCGTTGGTCCTTGAGAAGGTGGCTTGGTCCGGCTCAGCTCGGCCCTGCGGCTGCGTGGGGTCTCGGGGGGGGGGAACACGGCCTGGCTTTAACCAAAACACCGCAGTTGGCCTGTCCGAGGCCACCTCGTCCCGTGGGTTTGGTGCCTCTGGCGTCTTCTGTTCCCTGTGGAAACCTTTTCACTGAGCACGCAGGGTGCCTGGGAGCTGGCGCCCAGCTCCCGCTGACACCCCCCAGCCCTCCCAAAATACCGAGCTCCGCTAGACGCCACCCCAAGGAGCGCCGTCCGGGGACCGGCGGTGTCATGGCTTGTACCCTGCCGTCACCGGCGGCTCTCCTGTCCCTCGCAGGTGCTGTGGCGGTGGCGGAGTTCATCGCGGAGAGCCCGCGGCTGCTTCGCCTGGACCTGCGGGAGAACGAGATCAAGACGGGTGGCCTCATGGCGTTGTCGCTGGCCCTGAAGGTCAACCACTCGCTGCTGCGCCTCGACTTGGACAGGGAGCCCAAGAAGGAGTCGGTAGGTAACGGACCCGCTCGCTCGCCCGCTCCTCTCTTGCCCTTTCGGGGGGTCTCGTTGAGCCCCCCGGCAGGAAAACGCCGTCCTCGAAGGTGATGCCTCCAGGCTTCCGCTCGGCTCCGCCGCTTTCCCCCTTTTTCAGCTGAAATTAATTCCTGCCCAGCCTGCGGCCCCACGGTTTTATGCGAAGGTTGGCCGGTAAAATAAACAGCTGCTTCCCGGCCGGCAGCCCTGCGCTGGGATGCTGAACGCACCCCAACACCGCGGCTCGGGTCGGGGGAATTTCTGGAGGTCTCCGGTCCAGCCCCCTGCTCCGAGCAGGACCCAGCCAGCACCCATCGCTCGGGGTCCTGCTCCGTTGAGCATCCCCCGGGATGGGAATCCCACGATCCTGGCAGCCATCGCTTTGAGAAGAAGCCCTTGGGGAACTCGATTCTCGGGCGATTTAATTGTTTCTTGGGGAACCATCAGTCACGTCTTACAGGGGTGGAGGAAGAAAACACCCTGTTACGGTGTGCCTAGGTGGAAAATAAACGTGGAGCCGATTGTTCCCAGGCCGCTGATTCCTGAACCTTCCAAATGACCGAGGGTTTCTCTGCCCTCGCAGGTAAAAAGTTTCATCGAAACCCAGAAGGCTCTCCTGGCCGAGATCCAGAACGGCTGCAAGCGCAACTTCATCCTGGCCAAAGAGAAGGAGGAGAAGGAACAGAAGCTGCAGCAGTCGGCCTCGATGCCGGAGATCACCGTGACGGAGCCTCTGGAGGAGGGTCCGGCAGAAGACGGCCGAGATGGCAGCGCCGCCTCCACTCCGGAAGAGGGGGAAGAAGCCGGGGAGACCCCGACGGCCTCGGAGAACGGGGACGCGGAGCCGGCGGAGGACGACTCCGATTCGGATACGGACGAGGAGGCGGACACTGGGTTAGAGACGAAGGACTTGAGCGAAACGCCGAAACGCCCCGACTCCGCCGACAGCGCTACCGCGCCCCAGCCGCTGCTGTCCCTGGAGAAGCTGAGGGACCGGCCGCCCCCCCTGCACATCGCCGAGGAATTGCAGCGTGACGCCGATACGGGGAGTCCTGCCGCCTCTCCGGCCTCTGCACCCTCCCAGGGAAACGAGAGAAGGATTTCGGTTTCCAGTCCTGGGCGAGGCCATAAAATCTTCGTGGTGACGCGAGTGGAGAGCCTGCCGGAGCGAGCTGCCAGTGCCGCGCGCCCATGGGAGGACGCCGATGCTGCCGCGAAACCCGCTGAGCCCCAGAGCCCGGCTCCGGCCACAAAACCTGAACTCCCGGCGCCCCGGACGAACGGAACGGTTCCCGAACCCGCTGCCGGCTCAGCAACGGCGCCGGCAGTGCCGAGCGCCGGCTCCGACCCCGAGCGGGGTGACCCCGCGGCCTGCGAGAGCGCGGCCCACGACACTCCCCTCCCCAACGGGCTGAAGACGGATTTTGCGCGAGCGCTGCCGGAGGCGTCCTCGGACGGCGATGGGAAAATGGGCAGCTGCGCCGCCGAGCACGGTAAGAGCTCCAGAACCGAGCCCCCCCGAGGGGTCCCGAGCCCCCCTCCCGGCCGCTCTCTCCCAAAATCGCTGCAGGGCAGCGTGGCGGAACCCGGGCTGAGTGCGGAGCCGTTCCCTGCGCCGGCGTCTTCCCGGGGCTTGAAAATCCCCTGCTGCTTTCCCCATGGGATGCCCGCGGGCGCAGTAATTTGTCGCTGGGGGGCTTTTCCTGGGGGCGTTTTAACCTGAAGTGAATCTCCCCCGCGCTCAAGAGCTTCGTTCTTTGAAGTGCTCCTTAATTGGGTTCCCGAACGAGCTGAAGTTAATGAGCCCTGCGGGAGGCTGGTTGAGCCTTTTCCGTAGCGGTCAGGCTAACGCGCCGCCTTCCCCCGCGCACATTTTGGGAAGCGGGGGTGGGGGGGGGGGGGGGGGAACCGGGAAGGCGGGGGAAAAAACCGGGAAGGCAGGCAGGCGAAGGAAACGGCGGCCGTTTGCTTGCAGAGCTGAGCTGCTCCAAGAACGAGCAGGAGCTGGAGGAGCTGCTCCTCGAGGCCAGCCAGGACGCGGGGCAGGAGCTGCTGTGACCGCAGGTGAGCGGGGACAGGGGCCGGGGACAGCCCTGGGAGCGTCCTGGAGGGCCCCGGGGACCCCATCGCCGCTCTCCTCTCCTCTCTCTTGCAGGTCCTCGGGGCCGCTCGGCATCAAGGGGAGGCTCCGGCGTAGCTTTATTTCTCTTCCCACTCCACACAATGATTAAGAAACCAAACCTCGGGCTTCAGGACAAAGGGTTATTTTAAAATTTTTTTTTTTTCCCCCAAACAGTTTCCTGCCCCCAGCCTCTTCCCCAGGCGCCCGACTCGCCTCCCCTGCGCGGAGGGACCCTGCTGTGTCCCCAGGGCGATGGAGGGAAGGGAAGGAGAGCAGAGAAAAACGACCCAGACGGGGACGTCCCGGCTCCCAGCCGTCCCTGCCCTCGCTGGACACTACCTGACACCTTCGCCTTTTCTTTTTCTATCTTTCTCCGAGGAGGAGATCCCCCGCCGGGGCGAAGGCGGCACGGCATCGGTCCCACCGGGAGATAGATTAAAAAAAAAAAAAAAAAAACCCACCACACACTACAGGGACCGAGGTGCCGGTGGCACGTGCCGGGAGAAGGATGGAGGGCTGCGTGGCCGGGCTGCCGTCGCCCGCGGGGGAGCGTCTGTCACTAAAGATACCCAGGACAGGCTGCGTCCGCAGCCACGATGGTTATTTATTTTTAAGTTCCTTTTTTTTTTTTTTTTTTTTTGTTTGTTCGT
Organism: Aptenodytes patagonicus; assembly: GCF_965638725.1. Classification (NCBI taxonomy): domain Eukaryota; kingdom Metazoa; phylum Chordata; class Aves; order Sphenisciformes; family Spheniscidae; genus Aptenodytes; species Aptenodytes patagonicus. The sequence continues at coordinate 2,154,581 of NC_134977.1, read as the reverse complement.
TTGTTTTCGGTATATATTTATCGTCATCTGCAAAGTTACCGGGTGGGGGTTTAGAGGATGGTGTTAGAATTAATTAATTCCTTCTGGGCTAACCTGCAACTGAACTCCTGCTCCTGGGCTGCCGGAAAAAAAAAACAACACCCCAGAAACACAAAAAGCAGCATTGGGGGAGCCCCCGCCGTGCAAACCGCCCCCCCCACCCAGGGGGGCTGCGGCCTCCAGCGGGCCGGGGCTGGGAGAGGAGCAGCCTGAGGGCTGCCAGGGCACAAGCTGCTTCTCCTCGCAGCCGGCCGTGCCGGCACGGCGTCTTCCCGGCGAGGTGGGAACCCGTCGCCGCGGCAAGAGCCGGTTCGCGTCTGGCCGCCGCGACCTCCTCGGCATCCTCTTCATCCCGGGTTCCCAGCCTTGGGCCATCCCCGGGGAAAACCGGCCGGAGGCCCCCCGGCGTGGGGTTGGGCGTCCGCTGGCGGTGACACCCGGGCCCCCTCCACCTCCCTGCGCTCCCCAGGGACGGCCGAGCCCCTCCAGGCCCGGCGGCCGGTTTTCTCAGGGAGGGTGCTGGGGGGGGGGGGGGTGAGGGTCCTGCCCGGCGTCGCCGCTGCCGCCGAGGCTGGGGTGGGGGGGAGAGGACACGTCGCTTTTCTTTCTTAAGTGCAATAAATCTATCAGGGAGCTGCGGGCGCGGGGCCGGGCACCGGGGGCGGCTGGGGGGGCGGGGGGGGGGGGGCTGCGGCGCTGACACTACGGCCGGGGGCCGGCGGCCATCGATCTGCTGGTGTTCGTCATTTCTTTTCTGTCGTGTATTTTTGTTAACACCGTTTTCTATTAAAGGAGATCTGCATTCGTCACCGACTCCCCCCCCCGCTTCTCTCTTTTGGTGCCTCGCGGGCAGCGCTTGGGTCATCCCCCCTCGAAAATCAGCTTTTTGGGGCCTTTATGGGAACAGACGAGGCCAATTCAGAGATGAACCCCCCCCCCCCAAAAAAAAAAAACCCAAAACAAACCCCGGGGAGGATTTTCGGAGCGGGTGGGAGATGCCAGCAGGAAGCTCTTTGGCTGTTAATTAATGCTGACGATGCTCTATCCCATCCCTTGCTCCCAGCCCCGCCCTGCGCTGCCCCCACCCCTCCCAGCGGCGGTTTGCGTTGGTTTCCCGCCAAACTTGGCCCCCCCTGCACCCCCTTATTGCTTTTTCCAGCCCCTTGCTGTCCCGTCCCCCCCCCCCCCCATGGAGGACGCAGGACCCCCAAAAAGCATATCTAAGCCGAGGCAGGGAGCGGGAGGTTTAACTGGTTTATTATGGGATGACCCCGGCGGTCCTGGGGGGCTTCACCAGGAGCTCCCGGGGGCCGCGGCTCGGGGCCGTCCCCGCTCTGGGGCCACCCTGGCACCGACGCCAGCGGCTGCTTTGTGGCATGTTGGGGGTGTCGTCCCCCCCCGGGACCCACTCACCGGGGGACGGTCCCCAAAGGGTATCGGGGAGGGGGGGGGGGGGGGCAGTGGGTGCTCGGGTGCCGGGGTCCCGGGGCGGGGGTCGAGGTCACCCGGATGCCGGGGTCCCTGGGATGGCAGCGACACCCCCTGGAACGCCCTGGGTCACCTCGGGTCTCCCCTAGACCCCTCCGGTCTCTCCCAGTCACCCCAGCTCCATCCCCTGGTGGCATTTTCACCCCCTGCGGTGTCTCTTCTTGGGGACGGGGGGGGGGACAGGAATTGTCCCCATCCCATTAGTGTCCCCGTCCCCATCCCATCCCTGTCCCCAAACAGGTCCCAAAATATGCCGGGGGAGGACAACAGGTCACGGGCATTCTCAGGCCGCCGACCACGGGGACACCCCGGTGCCACCAACGTCCAAGCCTATTTTGGGGGCCCCACGTCCAGAGGCGTGACCCGGAGACCCGACGCTGGCGTCCCCGTCACTCGGGGTGGGGACACTGGACGCTGCGGGACACCGGGGTGGCGGCGGCTTTCTGCAGGCAGTCGAGGCTGCGGAGGAGCCCCATCTTGTGCCGGATGGAGTGGTCCAGGTTGACGGTGACGCCGAGGAAGGCGTGGGCCTCGCGGGCGGTGAAGGGGAAGTCGCGGGCGAGGAAGGTCTGGAAGAGCTCCGGGTCCCCGTCCAGGCTGAGGACGTTGTGCAGGGGCTGCCGCAGGGCGCTCAGCTCCCCCACGTTCTCCTGGAAGATGCTCCACAGGGACCGTGAGCCAAAATCCGGCGCCGGCTGGCTCTGCCAAGCATCTTCCAGGCACTGCAGTGCCCAGCTCAGCCGGCACGGCCACTGGTCGGCCAGCACCACCCAAGCGGCGGCAGCGCGGGGCGAGGGGGTGCCGGGGGTGCCGGCGCGGTGCAGGAGGAGCCGTAGGGTGATGGGGATGGTGTTGACGATGCGGCGGACGTGGGTGCCATTGGTGGGGAGGTAACGGGTGAGAGGGTCGGCGCCGTCGTGGAGGCAGTGGAAAGCTTCGTGGATGCAGCGGACGGCTTCGGCGTCCGCCTCCCGCCAGCTGGGAACCGCCGGGGCGCCCTGGCACTTGGCTCGGCGTCGTTCCACGTTGCTGGTGATGATGCGGTACATGAGGTCCTCCCGTGTCTGGATGGCGGCTTCCAGGCATCGCAAGCGGGAGCGGGAGCCCATCTCGGGGATGGAGAAGGGCAACGTCACCGTCCGGTTGAGGTAGAGGTAACCGTTGTCAGCAAGACCCTTCATGCAGCCCGTCTGCTCCAGGCAGGGGATGATGATGCTGGGGTCCACGGCCAGGATGAAGATGAAGGGGGTGTTGGCATTGGAGAGCAAGGTGTTCATGGCGTTGAGGACGCCGGCCACCTTCTCGGGGTAGCAGACGTCCAGGCTGGTGATCTCCAGCACCACGCGGAGCCGTCGGCGCTCAAAGATCTCCATGAAGGACAAGAAGTCGACCAGCACCTCCACCTCGCTGCGCACCTTGTTCATGAAGCCCAGCTGGCTGGCGAACCTCCTGCTGTTGGTCAACCGCTCGATCTTCTGCTTCTCGCTGACCAGCAGGTTCTTCAGGACGGAGAAAGCTCCCAGCGCCAAACTGGAACCGGAGATCGAGGTGATGGCGCTGCCCACCACCTTCAAGGTGTGGTGGTCCTTGATGCCGGGCATCAAGAGGGCCACCAGCAGGATGCTGAGGCCGGCGCCCAGGACAAAGAGCATCCCCCAAAGCTTGAGGCAGGCGTCCTTCTTGAGGACCCACTCCTTCTGGCTGAAGCCGGAGGCGAAGCGGGGCCGGGTGCCCATGACGTGGTAGACGCTGAGGGGCAGAGCCCCAAAATGGTGGCGGATGCTGTCGCAGAGGGTGGTGACCAAACCGGCCCAGAGCTTGTCGCAGCCGGCGTACTGCCAGGCGCTGAAGCGGATGAAGATGAACTCAATGTTCTTCCTCCTCAGGTGGCTCTCGGTGATGATGGGCTTGTAGAAGGCCAGGTACCAGAGGGCCAGCAGCAACCCCCAGCCCTTGGGGCTACGCGGCTTCTGGTGGCTCCGGTGCAGCTCGGCCTCCTCCCGCTGCGCCATCTCCTCCCGCATGAAGCCTGGGGGGGGGGGGGACACGGGGACGGGGATGAGGGACCGGGGGGGGGGGGTGAAGGTGCCCCGAGCCATGGGGAGGGAGTGGGAGGGGTGCTGGTGCAACGGGGACCCCGAATGTAGGGAGATGTGGGAGGGGTGCTCATGCAGGAGGGCCTTCGAACCCAGGGGAGAAACTGGGATGGGACGGGATGGGACGGGACGGGATGGGACGGGATGGGATGGGATGGGACGGGATGGGACGGGATGGGATGGGATGGGATGGGATGGGACGGGATGGGACGGGATGGGATGGGACGGGATGGGACGGGATGGGATGGGATGGGACAGGATGGGATGGGACGGGATGGGACGGGATGGGATGGGATGGGACGGGATGGGATGGGATGGGACGGGACGGGACGGGATGGGATGGGACGGGACGGGATGGGATGGGATGGGACAGGATGGGATGGGATGGGACGGGACGGGACGGGATGGGATGGGACGGGATGGGACGGGATGGGACGGGACGGGATGGGATGGGACGGGACGGGATGGGATGGAATGGGATGGGATGGGATGGGACGGGACGGGATGGGATGGGACGGGACGGGATGGGATGGAATGGGATGGGATGGGTGCTGGTGGAGTGGGGACCCGGAATGTGGGGGAGAAATGGAATGGGTGCAGGTGAAAGAGGGACACACCCCCCAAATGTAGGGAGCCGTGGGATGGGTGCTCGTGCAAGAGGGGCTTCAAACCCGGGGGGCAAATGGGATGGGAATGGGGATGGGATGGGAATGGGGATGGGATGGGTGCTGGTGCAATGGGGACCCCAAATCTGTAGAAGAAAATGGGGTGGCGGGACAAGCAAGAGGCACCCCAAATCTGGGGGGGGGGGGGGGGGGGCAGGACAGATGCTGCTGCAACAGGGACTCCAAATCCGGGGTGCAAACGGGCAGGGTGCTGGCGCCGTGGGGACCCCCAGCACCCAGCCAGGGGCTTGCTGGGAGGCTCCGGGGGGGGGGGGGGGGGGGGGGGGTGTCACCCGTGGTGGCCTCGTGTCCCCACACCCACCGGTGACCTTGTCCAGCAGGGAGTAGAGGCGGTGGCCGCAGGGGGCGTAGAAGCCGACGGTGACGGGGGTGGCCGTGTGGCACAGCGTCTTGGAGAGGCAGCGGCAGTAGATGTCATCCTCCGTCAGCGCCTCTGGGGACCGGGAGGGGACAGTTGGGGTGACCCTGTGGCCCTCCCCCCCACCCCACCCCCCCACCCCCGCCCCGTCTGCAGGCACTGGGGAGCCCAACCCCCACGGGGACACGGGTGCTGCGGCAACGGGGACCCCAAATCTGGGGGGGGGGGAGCCCAATTGGCCACGGTTATAATTAGCGCTGGGTACAATTAACGCCAGGGGAAGCGGCGCTGACGGGCGCCGGGACCCTCGGATGGGATGGGGATGGGGTGGGGTGGGGTGGGGTGGGATCGGGATTGGGATGGGATGGGACGGGATGGGACGGGATGGGACGGGATGGGATTGGGATGGAGATGGGGATGGGGATAGGAATTGGATGGGGTGGGATTGGGATGGGATGGGATGGGGTGGGGTGGGGTGGGATTGGGATGCGATTGGGATTGGGATGGGATGGGATGGGATGGGATGGGGTGGGGTGGGATTGGGATGGAGATGGGGATGGGATGGGGATAGGAATTGGATGGGGTGGGATTGGGATGGGATGGGATGGGGTGGGATAGGATGGGGTTGGGATGGGATGGGGTTGGGATGGGATGGGGTGGGGTGGGATGGGATGGGGTTGGGATGGGATGAGGATGGCATGGCATGGAACAGGATGGGATGGGGATGGCATGGAATAGGACAGGGTGGGATTGGGATGGAGATGGGGATGGGGTGGGGTGGGATTGGGATGGGATGGGATGGGGTTGGGATGGGGTTGGGATGGGGTGGGATGGGATGGGATGGGATGGGATGGGATGGGGTGGGGTGGGATTGGGATGCGATTGGGATTGGGATGGGATGGGACGGGATGGGACGGGATGGGATTGGGATGGAGATGGGGATGGGGATAGGAATTGGATGGGGTGGGATTGGGATGGGATGGGATGGGGTGGGATAGGATGGGGTTGGGATGGGATGGGATGGGGTTGGGATGGGATGGGGATGGCATGGCATGGAACAGGATGGGATGGGGATGGCATGGAATAGGACAGGGTGGGATTGGGATGGAGATGGGGATGGGGTGGGGTGGGATTGGGATGGGATGGGATGGGGTTGGGATGGGGTTGGGATGGGGTGGGATGGGATGGGATGAGATGGGATGGGATTGGGATGGGATGGGATGTGGTTGGGATGGGGTTGGGATGGGGTTGGGATGGGGTGGGATGGGGTGGGATGGCCAGGCAGGACAGGAGGGCCCGGCCCCTCCGCCGCCCCCGTACCTTGGTGCTCCCCGGGCTCCACCTCCACGAAGGCGCCGTCGCGGCAGGTGCAGGCGTCCCCCCCCGGCCCCAGGCAGGCCAGCCGCTCCTCACAGCACCCCGGGGGTCCTGCCGGGGCCCCCCCACACGCCGGCGAGCAGGCACCCTGCCAGAGAGGGGGACACATGGCACCCGCTGCACGCCCGGGGACACCCCGGGGCCAGGGGGATGTGGGGACAGCGGGACACGGGGACGTGGGGACAGAGGCACAGGGGGACATGGGGACACAGGGACGTGGGTACACTATGGGGACATGGGGACATGGCAACACCATGGGGAAATGGGGACAGCACAGGGGCACGGGGACACGGGGACCCCATGGAGACATGGGGACACGGGGACACGGGGACATGGCAACACCATGGGGAAATGGGGACACCACAGGGGCACGGGGACACGGGGACCCCATGGAGACATGGGGACACGGGGACACGGGGACATGGGGACATGGCAACACCATGGGGAAATGGGGACACCACAGGGGCACGGGGACACGGGGACCCCATGGAGACATGGGGACGCAGGGACATGGGGGACACCACAGGGGCACGGAGACACCATGGCGACATGGGGACGTGGGGACACAGGGACATGGGGACACCATGGGGCACAGAGACATGGGGACAGAGCCACCTCAAGTTTTTGGGGTGGTTTGGGGGGGTGGCACCAAAATCCTGCTCTTGAACTGGGTGACCCCGTCCTTGTCCCTGAGGGCCTCGGGGACCCCATGTCCCCTCCCTGGGTGCCCCTGTGGGGCTGACAGGGGGGACCTGGGTGACGGGGGCTCTGGGAGGGGTGCGAGGACAGACTGGGCCAGACTGGGCCAGACTGGGACGGACTGGGACGGGCTGGAGGGGGGTGATGGGGACTAACCAGGACAAACTGGCCTGCTGGATACTGGGGGCCAGGCTGCAACTGGTGCTGGGGACACTGGGGGCTACGTGACAGCCTGAACTGGGAGCACTGGGGGCCATGGGGCAGGCTGGACTGGGAGCACTGGGGGCCATGGAACAGCCTATACTGGGGACACCGGTCACCATGGGGCAGCCTATACTGGGGACACTGGTCACCATAGCCCAGCCTATACTGGAGACACTGGTCACCATGGGGCAGCCTGTACTGGGGACACCGGTCACCATAGCCCAGCCTATACCGGAGACACTGGTCACCATGGGGCAGCCTATACTGGAGACACTGGTCACCATGGGCAGCCTATACTGGGGACACTGGTCACCATAGCCCAGCCTATACTGGAGACACTGGTCACCATGGGGCAGCCTATACTGGGGACACTGGTGACTGTGGGGCAGCCTATACTGGAGACACTGGTCACCATGGGGCAGCCTATACTGGGGACACCAGTCACCCTAGCCCAGCCTATACTGGGGACACTGGTCACCATGGGGCAGCCTATACTGGGGACACTGGTCACCATAGCCCAGCCTATACTGGGGACACTGGTCACCATGGGGCAGCCTGTACTGGGGACACTGGTCACCATAGCCCAGCCTATACTGGGGACACTGGTCACCATGGGGCAGCCTATACTGGGGACACCGGTCACCATAGCCCAGCCTGTACTGGGGACACCGGTCACCCTAGCCCAGCCTATACCGGGGACACTGGTAGCTGGGGCCCCGCACCTTCTCCACCCCCAGCACCCCCCCACGGCCGCCCCCCCGGGGCCTCATCCTGCCCCATCCCCGTCCCCATCCTACCCCGGGCAGCGCCGCCGGCTCCATCCGCGCCTGCCTCCGGCCACATCAGTCCCTGGCACCGGCTCACCGCTGGATTTATACAGGGTCGGGATCCAGCCCCGCCACTGCCTGGCCAGGGAGGAAATAATTAGGTGTGGATCAGGCAGAAATTCCGGCTGTGCCGGCGGGAGCTTCTCCTGAGTCAGGGCCCAGCAATGCCAGGCCGGATCCAGCCCCACGGAGGGATTGGGGTGTGGGTCGGGATGGGGAAACGGGGCTGGGGACGGATCCTGCTGGAGATGGGGGGGGACGACAGGGGGTGAAGGGGACATGGGGATGGGGGGGATAGAGGGGATATGGGGGGATGTAGGGATGGGGGGGACATGGAGGATGCAGGGGACAGGGAGGACAGAAGGGACATGGGGATGGGGGGGATAGAGGGGATATGGGGGGATGTAGGGATGGGGGGACATGGGGATGGGGGGGATAAGAGGGGATATGGGGGGATGTAGGGATGGGGGGGACATGGGGGGATACAGGGGACATGGAGGATGCAGGGGACAGGGAGGACAGAAGGGACATGGGGGATGCAGGGACAGGGGGGACGGAGGGGACGTGGTGGGGGGTGTGCAGGGATGGGGGGGTATGGGGGGGGGTGTGCAGGGGACATGGGAGACCTGAGGGGACATGGGGATACAGGGACAGGGGGGACATCAGGGATGCAGGGGACATGGGGGATCCAGGGCCGTGGGGGGACATCAGGGATGCAGGGGACATGGGGGACGCAGGGAACATGGGGGGTGTGGGGACATGGGGGCTGCAGGGACACCGGGGACACGGGGACTCTCCCCGGCAGGCAGGGCCGGGAGCCAGCCGCCGTGGGCAGAGCTGAGGGGACAGCCGCTGCCCGCCTCTGCCCGCGACATGGCCACGCCATCATCGCCGTGACATCACTCTGCCATCGCCGCGACATCGCCCTGCCATCACCCTGCCATCGCCGTGACATCGCCGTGACATCGCCCTGCCATCGCCGCGACATCGCCGCTTCCTGTGGCCGGTGGCTCCTGCCAGAGGAACCTGCTGGCCCGGGCACAGACGGCACCTGCCGGCCACCGGCACCAGTGACACTGGCCGGCCACCCGCCACCAAAAGTGGGGTTTTCCACCCCAAAACCAGCTCTGGGCCCCCCCCCCCCGACCAGGAAAGGGTTAATGGGGGCTGGCGAGGGGACTGGATCCATCTGGGGGACATGGGGGACACCAGGGACATGGGGGGGGGGTGTGGAACGCACAGGTGGGGGACAGGGATGCAGGGACATGGGAGATGCAGGGACATGGGGACAGGGCTGCAGGGACTTGGGGACAAGGAGGGCACAAGGGGGACACGGGGGGCACAGGGGATGGAGGGGACCTGGGGGACACGGGGACACAGGGGGCCCGGGGGACAGGGGTGCAGGGACATGGGGGCTGAGGGGACAAGGATGCAGGAACACGGGGGATGCAGGGGACAGGGGGACATGGGGCATGCAGGGACAGGGGGACACAAGGGACATGGGGATGGGGGACACAGGGACATGGGGCATGCAGGGACAGGGGGACACAAGGGACATGGGGACGGAGGACATGGGGCATGCAGGGACAGGGGGACACAAGGGACATGGGGACGGGGACAGGGGGACATGGGGCATGCAGGGACAGGGGGACACAAGGGACATGGGGACAGGGGGACATGGGGCATGCAGGGACAGGGGGACACAAGGGACATGGGGACGGGGACAGGGGGACATGGGGCATGCAGGGACAGGGGGACACAAGGGACATGGGGACAGGGGGACATGGGGCATGCAGGGACAGGGGGACACAAGGGACATGGGGACGGGGACAGGGGGACATGGGGCATGCAGGGACAGGGGGACACAAGGGACATGGGGACGGGGACAGGGGGACATGGGGCATGCAGGGACAGGGGGACACAAGGGACATGGGGACAGGGGGACATGGGGCATGCAGGGACAGGGGGACACAAGGGACATGGGGACGGGGACAGGGGGACATGGGGCATGCAGGGACAGGGGGACACAAGGGACATGGGGACGGGGACAGGGGGACATGGGGCATGCAGGGACAGGGGGACACAAGGGACATGGGGACAGGGGGACATGGGGCATGCAGGGACAGGGGGACACAAGGGACATGGGGACGGGGACAGGGGGACATGGGGCATGCAGGGACAGGGGGACACAAGGGACATGGGGACGGGGACAGGGGGACATGGGGCATGCAGGGACAGGGGGACACAAGGGACATGGGGACAGGGGGACATGGGGCATGCAGGGACAGGGGGACACAAGGGACATGGGGACACGGGGACATGGGGCATGCAGGGACAGGGGGACACAAGGGACACGAAGACATGGGGACACAGGGGACATGGGGGATGTGGGGACAGGGGGACATGGGGGACACGGGGCCGTAATGGGCCGGGCTGGATCCTGCGCGGGGGCGGGTGGCAGCGGTGGCATTTCCTCGCAGTGGCCTTGGCACACTGAAAAGGGCTGAGAAGCCGCACGTGTCACCAGGAAGGGGTGACCGGCGTCCCCCCCGGGTCCCTCTGTCCCAGCACCCCCCATACCACCCCCCCCCAGCCCCACAGAGGACACCAGGGACACGGGGGACATGGGGGACACGGGGGATGTGGGGAACATGGGGCTGGGGGGGTCCTGGCAGGTCCCCACGGGGACACAGGGACAAGGGTGGCTGGGGGGGTCCCCACGGGGACACCTGGACGAGGGTGACGGTGCCACCCTCTGCGCAGGTGCCACCGTGGAGAAATGAAAGGGAGAGTGGGGGAGGACAGAGGTGATTGGGGAGGGGCCGCACCCGCCCGCGGGGTCCCGGCCCAGAGGGATCACCCAGGGACCCCCCCACCCAGGGAACCCCCACCCAGGGACCCCCCCACCCAGGGACCCCCCCACCCAGGGACCCCCGGACCGGCAGCCACCATGGACTCCCAGCCCCACATTGTCAACCCGGTGAGTGGGGCCCTATGGGGCCTATAGGGCCGGGGGGGGGGGAGCAGGGGGCATATGGGACCAGAGGAGCTATATGGGGCCAGGGGTACCCTATGGGTACAAGGGGGACCCTATGGGGACACGGGGGGACCCTATGGGGCCGGGGGACCCTATGGGCTGGGGGTGGCCGTATGAGGCTGGAGGGTCTATATGGGACTAAGGGGGGGGGGGGGGGGGGGCTATATAGAGTGGGGGGTGCTGTATGGGGCTGGGGGGGCCAGAGGGGGCCAGGAGAGCCGTATGGGGCTAAGGGGTGCCGGGGGGGGGGGGGGGCCACCGTGTCCGTCCCCCCCCGTCCCTGTCCCCATCCAGAGCGTCCCCTTCCTGGGGTACGTCCCCGGGGGGAGGGTGGTGACAATCCAGGGGCAAGCCCGGCCCCAGGCGAAGAGGTGGGTACCCCCCCGGTGTCCCCCAGTATCCCCCAGTGCCCCCCCAGTGCCCCCCTGTGTCCCCCAGTGCCCCCCAGTGTCCCCCAGTATCCCCCAGTGCCCCCCGGTGTCCCCCAGTGCTCCCCCAGTGCCCCCCCAGTGTCCCCCAGTATCCCCCCGTGCCCCCCAGTGTCCCCCAGTGCTCCCCCAGTGCCCCCCAGTCCCCCCCAGTGTCCCCCAGTATCCCCCAGTGCCCCCCGGTGTCCCCCAGTGCTCCCCCAGTGCCCCCCCAGTGTCCCCCAGTATCCCCCCGTGCCCCCCAGTGTCCCCCAGTGCTCCCCCAGTGCCCCCCTGTGTCCCCCAGTGCCCTCCCAGTGCCCCCCAGTGTCCCCCGGTGTCCCCCAGTGCCCCCCAGTGTCCTCCAGTATCCCCCAGTGTCCCCCAGTGCTCCCCCCGTGCCCCCCAGTGTCCTCCAGTATCCCCCAGTGCCCCCCCAGTGTCCCCCAGTATCCCCCCATGCCCCCCAGTGTCCCCCAGTGCTCCCCCAGTGCCCCCCCAGTGTCCCCCAGTATCCCCCCATGCCCCCCAGTGTCCCCCAGTGCTCCCCCCGGTGCCCCCCCAGTGCTCCCCCAGTGCCCCCCTGTGTCCCCCAGTGCCCTCCCAGTGTCCCCCACTATCCCCCAGTGTCCCCCAGTGCTCCCCCCGTGCCCCCCAGTGTCCTCCAGTATCCCTCAGTGCCCCCCAGTGTCCCCCAGTGCTCCCCCAGTGCCCCCCCGTGTCCCCCAGTGCCCTCCCAGTGCCCCCCAGTGTCCCCCGATGTCCCCCAGTGCCCCCCCGTGTCCTCCAGTATCCCTCAGTGCCCCCCAGTGTCCCCCAGTGCTCCCCCAGTGCCCCCCCAGTGTCCCCCAGTATCCCCCCGTGTCCCCCAGTGTCCCCCAGTGCTCCCCCAGTGCCCCCCCGTGTCCCCCAGTGCCCTCCCAGTGTCCCCCAGTATCCCCCAGTGCCCCCCAGTGCTCCCCCAGTGCCCCCCCGTGCCCCCCCAGTCCCCCCCAGTGCCCCCCCCGTGCCCCCTCCAGCAGCCGCCACCCCAAAGGTGGCCACGGGGAAGGGCAAAAGTTCGGGGGGGGGCAAAACCTCCGGGGGGGGGGGGGGCGGTTCGGGGACATCCAGGGGTTGGGGACATCCAGCGGGGGACAGAGACCTCCACGGAGACATCTGAGGGGGTTGGGGACCTCCAGGGGTTGGGGATGTCGAGGGGGTTGGGGACCCAGGGGCCACCCCCCCCCCCCAGCACCCACTCTCCTCTCCCCACAGACCACCAGCAGCCCGGTGAGAGCGGGGTGACGGCGGGTGACGGCGGGTGACGGCGGGTGACGGCAGGGTGACGGCAGGTGGGGGGACCCCGGGGACTGACGGGTGTCCCCACAGGGGGTCCCCTTCCACATGGCGCTGAGCAAAGGTCCCCTCGGGCCTGATCCAGCCCATCGCCATCGTGGGCATCGTCCACCCCAACGCCAACAGGTCGGGGTGCTGGGGGGGGGGGGGGGGTCAGGGTGCTGGGGGGGGGGGGTCAGGGTGCTGCGGCGGGGGTGGGTCTGGGCCTGGTTGTGGTCCTGGACATGGTCCCGGTCCTGGTCCTGGTCCTGGTCCTGGGCACGGCCACCACCTTGGTCCTGGTCCCAATCCTGATTCCGGTCCTAGTTCTGGTCCTGGTCCCAGTCCTCGTCCCGGACATGGTCACCACCTTAGGCCTGGTCCCGGTCCTGATCCTGGTCCCAGTTCTGGTCCTGGTACTAGTCCTGGTCCCGGTCCCGGCCTGGGACACGGTCCTGATCCTGGCCCTGGTCCCCATCCCTGTCCCGGTGCTGGTCCTGGACGTGGTCACCACCCGGGTGCTCGTCCTGATCCCTGGTGCTGGGCCCAGTCCTGGCTGTGGCCCCGATCCTGGTCCCGGTCCCGGTCCCAATCCCGGTCCTGATCCTGGTCCTGGTCCTGGTCCCAGTCCTGATCCTGATCCTGATCCTGGTCCTGGTCCTGGTCCCGGGTTCCAGTCCCGATCCTGATCCTGATCCTGGTCCAATCCTGGTCCTGATCCCGGTTCCAGCCCGATCCTGATCCTGATCCTGGTCCCAATCCTGGTCCTGATCCCGGTCCCAGTCCCGATCCTGATCCTGGTCCTGGTCCCAGTCCCGGTCCTGATCCTGATCCTGGTCCTGGTCCTGGTCCTGGTCCCGGTTCCAGTCCAGTCCTGATCCTGATCCTGGTCCTGGTCCCAATCCTGGTCCTGATCCTGGTCCTGGTCCTGGTCCCGGTTCCAGTCCCGATCCTGATCCTGATCCCAATCCTGGTCCTGATCCCGGTCCCAGTCCCGATCCTGATCCTGGTCCTGGTCCCCAGTCCCGGTCCTGATCCTGATCCTGGTCCTGGTCTGTCCCGGTTCCGGTCCCAGTCCTGATCCTGGTCCTGGTCCTGGTCCCGATCCCAGTCCCGATCCTGATCCTGATCCTGATCTGGTCCCGGTCCTGGTCCCGATCCCAGTCCCGATCCTGATCCTGATCCTGATCCCAATCCTAGTCCTGATCCTGGTCCCAGTCCCGATCCTGATCCTGATTCTGGTCCTGGTCCTGATCCTGGTCCCGGTCCCGATCCTGATCCTGGTCCTGGTCCCAGTCCCGATCCTGATCCCTGATTCTGGTCCTGGTCCTGATCCTGGTCCCGGTCCCGATCCTGATCCTGATCCTGATTATGATCCTGGTCCTGATCCTGGAGCTGGTCCCAGTCCTGGTCCTGGTCCCAGCCCGGCTCCTGCTCCTGGTCACGGCCCCGATCCGGGGTGGGGTCCCCAGGGCAGGTCCCCGAGGGGTCCCGAGGGGTCCCCGAGGGGTCCCCGGGGGGGGGGGGTGTCCCCAGGGCGGGCCGTCCCCCGGGTGTCCCCAGGGTGTCCCTGGGGGTTGCGTGTCCCGGTCCCGGGCGGGTGTCCCTGGGGGGTGACTCCGTGGGGTGGGCGTCCCAGGGGAGGTGTCCTGGGGGTGCGGGGGGTGGGGGGTGTCCCCGTCCCCCCGCGGTGACACCGGGGCCGGTGACATTGGAGATGCGGCCGCTGGGCCGGGCTTCGCCCTGCGGGCGCCACGTCTGCAGCTGCGGCCACCGGCTGCCGCCCGCCACCGTCGCCCGGCCTGGAGGTGGCCGGGGACGTCACCCTCGCCGGCGTCCAGTGCTGAGCCACCCCCAGGGACACCCGCCACCGCCCCCCGCCACGGCCACCGGCCACCCGCCACTGGCCACCTGCCACCGGCCACCGGACACCCACCACCAGCCACCCGCCCATCAGGCACTGGCCACCTGCCACCGCCACCTGCCACCGCCCCCTGCCACGGCCACCGGCCACCTGCCACCAGCCACTGACCACCTGCCTCTGGCCACCGGCCACCCGCCACCAGCCACCCGCCATCAGGCACTGGCCACCGGCCACCTGCCACTGGCCACCCGCCCATCGGGCACCAGCCACCTGCCACCCGCACCAGCCACCCGCCATCAGGCACCGGCCACTGGCCACCGGCCACCCGCCACTGGCCACCTGCCACTGGCCACCCACCATCGGGCACCAGCCACCTGCCACCGCCCCCCGCCACGGCCACCGGCCACCTGCCACTGGCCACCTGCCACTGGCCACCCACCATCGGGCACCAGCCACCTGCCACCCGCCACCAGCCACCCGCCATCAGGCACCAGCCACCTGCCACGCCCCCCCGCCACGGCCACCGGCCACCTGCCACTGGCCACCTGCCACCCGCCACCAGCCACCGGCCACCAGCCACCGGCCACCTGCCACTGCCCCCCGCCATGGCCACCGGCCACCCACCGCTGGCCACCTGCCACTGGCCACCCACCATCGGGCACCAGCCACCTGCCACCGGCCTCCAGCCACCCGCCATCGGCACCGGCCACTGGCCACCGGCCACCTGCCACCGGCCACCAACACCCGCCACCGGCCACCCGCCATCGGGCACCGGGCTCGGGGACAATGATGGGGAGAGGGACGAGGACAGGGCTGGGGACAGGGGCACGGCGGCTCTGGGCACAGGGCTGGTGACAGGGCCGGGGGTGTCTCCGGGGCAGGGGCCACCCCAGGCCTGTGTCGTGTGTGTCCCCCCCCCCTTGGTCCCCGCTGTCCCCGGGAGGTGCCACCATGGGCCTGCGGGACCCTCGGGGCCCCATTAAACCGGTCGCCAGCGCTCGCCGCGTCCCGGGGGCAGGGCGGGGACACCGGGGCCTCCCTGGGCCGGGGGACACGGGGGCCTGGGGGTCGGGGACAGGGGACACCGCCCCCCCCCCCCCCCCCCCCCCGCCCCGGGCCCCCCGCCGCAGCGCTCCCCCTCCCGCCGCCAGGGGGCAGAGCGCACCCCCGCCCCGCCGCCCAGCCCCGCGCATGCGCCGCCCGCTGGCAGCGCCCCGGCCCGCCATGCCGAGTGAGGGCACTTCCGGGTGGCGGCCGCGAGCGACACCGTGACGCGGCGCTCCCGCGGGGCCGCCCGTCATGTGACCTGCGGCGGCGGCGGGCAGGAGGTGGGGGGGGGGCTGGGGGGGGTCCCCGTGGGCGTGGGGGGGGCTGGGGGGTGTCTGTGGGCGTGGGGGGGCTGGGGGTGTCCCGGGGGGGGGGGGGGGGGGCGCCTGGGGGGCGTCACTGGGGGGTGCTGAGGGTCCCCGTGGGGCTGAGGGGGTGTCCGTGGGGGCCCGGGGGGGTCCTGATGTCACTGGGGGGGGCTGGGGGTCCGCGTGGGGCTAGGGGGGAGGGGTCCCCGTGGGCGTGGGGGGGGTCTGGGGGTGTCCGTGGGGCTTGGGGGGTGTCCGTGGGCATGGGGGAGGTTTGGGGGGGTCTAGGGGGGGTCTGAGCACGGAGGCGGGGGGGGGGCAGGTACTCCGCAGGACCCCGGGGCCAAACCCGGAGCGCCCTCCCGGGTTGGGACCGCTGGGGGGGCTGCCCCCCTGACCCCCCGGCCCCCCCCCCCCCCCCCAGGCCATGGCCGCCCCCCGCCCCCCCAGGGTGGTGCCGGGCGAAGCCTCCGAGAGCGACTCGGAGCCGGAGCTGCCGGGGGGGGCGGCCGGGGGGGCCCCCGGGGCCGGCTGAAGGTGCCGGGTGAAGCCTCCGAGACCGAAGAGGAGGAGGAGGAGGAGGAGGATGATGAGGAGGAGAGGCCGAAGACCCCCCCGGTGCTGGCGGAGGAGCGGCGGCGGTTTGGGGGGGCGGCCGGGGGGTCCCTCGCTGCTGCAGCAGCGGCTGCGGGAAGGGACGGGGCGGCTGCGGGGGGCGGTGGGCAGCGCCCTCGGCAGAGCTATGGCAACGCCGCCGGCACCTGGGGGGGCTGGGGGGGCCCTGGGTCGGGCGCAGGCGGCCGCCGCCTCCGCCGCCCACTGCCTGCGCCTGGCTCGCCGCGACCTGCGCGCCGTGGCCGCCACCGTCGACATCGTCACCGCCTGCCGCCTCCTGCCCGACATCCGCGGGCAGCTGCCGGCACTCTGACCCGCGGCCTCGCCGGGCTCCGGCCCCGCGGCCGCCTCCCTCTCGTTGCGGCTGGCACCGCGCCTGGCACCGCCCGCCCGAGACCCACGGCCAGCCGCCGCGGGCGCTCACCGCCGGCATCGTCGCCGCAGCGTCCTCCCGAAGGCGCGGCTGTGGCGGCGCCGTCACCGAGTCGCGGCTCCGGCACCCTATGCTGTCCCCGAAGAGCTCCGCGCCGCGGCGGCATCGTCGCCGGTGTAGCCACGGCGGCACCAGATGGTGGCTTTGGCGCAAGAGGACCCCCCCCTCGCCTGGCCCCCGGGACCTCCGCGCTCTGGTGACATCGTCATCGGTGGCCTCGTGGCGGCTGCCGCCATCACCGGACTGTGGCCCCAGGCTGGCTCCGGCCACCCTTGTCCCCAAATGCCACCATTTTGTGTGACACAGAGCTGAATAAAGCCCTGGCGGTGGCACAGCCGCAGCGGGGAGCTCAGCCGGCGCCGTGGGGACAGCAGCGTCGCCGGAGGGGGGGGACGGGGACAGCCCAGGGTTGTGGCGGTGACGCGGCTGCAGGTGTGACACTGCGGTGGCCCTTGAGCTTGGCAATGGCCCAGGGGACAGGGACTGCGGTGGCCTGGGCCGCGTCCTACGTCCCCGTGTCCCAAGCCCTGGCGCTGTCCCCTGTCACCCGCCCCGGCGATGTCCCTGATGCCACCCGTGGTGTCTCTTCCACCGTGTCCCCAGCAGCAGGACACGGGGAGGGTGGGGACAAGGGGACGGGGACAGGGGGGACACAGATCCCCCCCAAGAAGCAGGACACGCCGTGGGGCCACACAAGGGTTTATTTGGGGGACACTCGCCCCATGCCAGCACTGTCAGCCCCTGGGGACACCGGGAGGGGCGAGTGTCCCCAGGGGGATCTCGGGGGGGACACAGGGGTCCTGGGGGGACACACACGGGGGTCCCGGGGGGGTCACGTGCGGGTGTCCAGGCTGTCCATGTACTCCTGCAGCGCCTGCAGCCGGGCGTCGATCTCGGCCAGCTCAGCCGAGGGCTCCTCGTAGCGGTTCTCTGGGGAAAACGGGTTAAGAAGGCTGAATTGGGGCAGGGGGCACCCCAAAACGCGGGGGGGGGGGGGGGTGGGGGGGCTCACCTTTACCGGGGCGCTTGCTGGCAGCGCTGCCCACCGGCGGCTTGTGGCCGGCAGCTGGGCGAGGGGCCTGGGGGTGGAGGGAGGAGGAGGTGGGGGTGGCATCGGGGGGGGGTGTCCCGTGTCGTCATCCCCCCCCACCGCGGTCAGCCGCTTTGGGGGTGCAAGGGGGGATCCCCAAACCGGGGGGGGGGGATCCAGGGGGGTCCCAGGCGTCTGGGCGGCCACTCACCACGCCGGGGCCGTGCAGGACGAGGCGCTCAGGGGTCTCCGGGTGCGGGTCACCCTCCTGCCCCTGCCCAAGGAAGGGGGGGGGGGGGGGGGTTAAGGGGTGCCGGGGGGGGACAGACACACCCAGGTGTCCCACCCCCCGCCCCGGTGGTTACCTGGGGGGCAGGGGCTCGGAGCGCTCATCGGCTTCGCTGCCGGAGCTCACCGCCGAGCGCCGGCTCCGGAAGCTTTCGGCTGTGGGGAGAAATGGGAGGGGGCGGTGGGAGGGGGGGGGGGGAGCTTGGGGAAGGAGCCCCGGCACCCAGCGGGTGCCCCCCACCCGCCCCTCGCGCTCCCCACTCACCCGAGGAGCTGCGCCCGCGGCTCCTCGCCGGGCTGGCGCTGCCGAAAGCCGCCCCGCGCCGCTGGCTGCACCCAAAAGAGATGGTGGTGATTTGGGGGGGGGGGGGTGTCTAGGGGGGCTGGGGAGCGGCCCCCCCAGCACCGGGGAGGGAGGGGACAGCAGGGTGACAACCTCGCCATCACCGCTTACTTTTTGAGCTCGGCCTCCTTCTGCCGGCGCTGCCGGGCCCTGACGAAGGCGGTGGGGTCGAAGCGCGGCGGGCGGGGGCCTGGCGGGGAGGGGAGGAGGGGGTGGGGGTGGGGAGGGAGCCGAAGCGTGTCCCCCTCCCCCCTCCCTCCGTGTGTGTCCCCAAGTGTCCCTCACCTGCGGGCGACGGGGACCGTGGCGGGGGGCGGCCCTGGCTGCCACCGCGGCTCTCCCGGGACACCGAGCGCGCGGCGCCAGAGGGGGAACGTCGCTCCTGGGGGCGGGGGGCCGTGCCGGCGGGCGTCCGGCGGCTGCCGAGGGGACCAGCGCTGTGAGGGGGGGGGGGGGGGGGGGACGACGGGGGGACACCCCACGCTCACGGGGAGGAGGGGGGGGTCCCTCGTGACCCCCACCCCGGCCTCACCCCCTCCTGCAGGAGGCCAGCTCGGCCGTCAGGCTCTTCACCCGCAGCTGCAGCCTCTGCTCCGACGCCTTCGCCTCCGCCAGCTGCGAGGGGAAAAGGTTCGCTGTGCCGCCGGCAGCCCCCCCCCCAACACCGCCGCCGGCAGCCCCCCAACCGCCGTCCCCCCACCTCGGCGGCCAGTTGCCGGTGCTCCCGCTGGTGCCGGGCTTTCTCCCGCAGCAGCTCATCTTCCAAATGCCGCGCCGTTCGCCGCAGCGCCATCGCCGCCTCTGCCGCCGTCCCGTCACCCGGCTCTCGCCGCAGCGCCCGCAGCGCCGCCTCCGCCGCCCGCTTCTCCTCCAGTGCTCGCTGCAGCCTGGTGGGGAGTGGGGGGGGGGGGGGGAAGGAGGGTGTTGGGGGGGGGTCCCTCCTCGTTCTGACTGCGAGGCGGGGGTCCCCCGAACCCTTCCCGGTGACACCGGCACCGCTCACTCGTCCCGCAGGCGCCGGATCTCAGCATCCCGGCGATCCTCCCCGCGCCGAGCCCGGAGCTGCGCCAGCTCCTCCCTCAGCTCCCGCACCAGCCTGCGCAGCGCGACAGGATCCCGGCCTCCCCGCGTAGGCAGCGGCAGCGGGTAGTGGATCCTGGAGAAGTGGGGGGAGACGCACACGACACGCGGGGGGTGAGGCCGGCGTCCCCCCTCCGCCGCGTCCCCCTGCCCAGCGTCCCCCCGTCACCTG
Organism: Aptenodytes patagonicus; assembly: GCF_965638725.1. Taxonomy (NCBI): domain Eukaryota; kingdom Metazoa; phylum Chordata; class Aves; order Sphenisciformes; family Spheniscidae; genus Aptenodytes; species Aptenodytes patagonicus. The sequence continues at coordinate 2,134,866 of NC_134977.1, read as the reverse complement.
TCGAACTCGACGGAATAGACGAGGATGAGGTAGCGCTTGGCGCTGAGGGGGGAAGCGGCGGAAGGGGGGGCCGGGCGATCGCCCCCACTTTCCGGCTGCGCAGGGTCTCCAGGTCGGCGTAGGTGAGGAGCTCAGGCTGACGGACTCACTGTCTGCGGAGGGGAAAAGGGCGGGGGGGGGAGGGTTCAGTGCAAACCCCCCCCCCCCCAAAAGGGCGCAGGGAGGGGAGCGGCGCCGGCCTCACCTGTGTCAGCGCCGACTCCAACTTGCTGCAGAAAACACCAAACTGCTTGAAATTCCCCGTTTTGTGGGTCAGGTCCTCGACGACTGCGGGACAGAGGGAGCGGGGGCTTCGGTCGGTCAGCGTTCGGGGGGGGGGGTCCCCTCAGCCTCCCATCACCCCCCGGGGCCCCTCCTGGGACTCACAGGCGGCGTCGAACTCCCCCCTCCACTGGTCGGCGGTGAGGTGAGCCTCCACCTCCACCTCCAGCGCCGAGCGGGTGAGGGTCAGCCGGACGGCGTGTGCCCGTGCCGGAAGGTGTAGTCGGCCTGCAGGTACCGTGGCTCCCCCATGGCACTGAAGGGGGGGATCTGCGGGGGGGGGGGCACCCTTGGGAGCCAGGGAGGCACCTCCAAGAGATGGGGGGGGGACCCTCAAGAGATGGGGGCACCCCCGGGAAAGGGGACCCGGGTCCAAGCAGCTCAGGTGGATGAGGGGGGGTGAGGGTGGTTTCTGGGGTGGTGGGTGCATGAATTGCTGGGGGGGGGGGGGGGGGGGCGGATTTTTGGGGAACACTGATGGGGGGAAGCAGGAGGGGAGGCCACAGCACCGGGGGCGGGGGGGCACCCAGGGCATTGGGAGGCCAGGGTTCTGCGGGGGGGGGGGTTGGGGGGGGGCAGTTTGAAGGGGGGGGGGAAGCACAGACGGACGCGGGGGGGGGGGGGGGGCCCAGGGCTTTGCGGGGGCTGTTCTGAGGGGGCCGGGCCCGGGCAGGGCGTCGAGGCGGCAGATACCGGGGAAGCCCGGCCTGGGGGGGGGCTGCTGGGGGCCGGAGAGCTCCCCCCGCCCCCCCGGGGCTGTCACCGGGCCGAGGCCCCAGGGACAACCCGCGGGACGGCGGGGACAGCCCGCGGGACCCGGCCCGCTCACTCACCGCCCGCCGCGCTCCTCCGTCGCCTCAGCAGCAGCCCCGCCCCGCAGCCCTGCCCCGCCCTATTGGCCGGCCACGCCTCTCCCCGCCTCCTCATTGGCTCCCGCCGCCGCCCGTCATCCCGCGCCCCGCCTCCCTCCGGGCGGCCGTTAGCCGCTTCGCGGCCCACCCCCCCCGCTACGCTCCTGCCTCCCGCTGCTATTGGCTGTCAGGCGGAGCCCACCTCCCACCTCCCGCGGAGCCATTGGTTGCTGCGGCTGTCAGTCATTCCCCCTGAGAGGGGAGGTGCGACACACACACACACACACCCCCCCCCCCCCCCCCGCCTGTGGCGCCCCCTGCTGGGAAGGAGCCGCGAGTTCGATCCCGGCGCCGGGGAGGCCCCGCCCCTGCCATTGCTCCCCGCGTGGCTCCGCCCCCTCCCATTGATAACTGCAACGTCCCGCTCCATTCATGCCCGCGGGGAGCAGGGACGGGCGGAGCACGAGGGGGGGGAACAGAGGGGACCCCTGGGGCCTGGGCATGAGGAGGGGGCTGGGGGGGAGGACACGACCGGGGGCGGGGCACAGACCGGGGGGCGGGGCACAGACCGGAGGGGAGGGGCATAGACCGCGGGGGAGGGGCACAGACAAGGAGGGTGGGCAACTGAACCTCGAACCAGTTTAATTAACAGGGACAGTCGGGGGGGGGGGGGGGGGGGCAGGACCCCGCGACCCCCCCGAGCACCCCAATGTTTGGGGGTATCCCCCCAAACTGCAAAGCATCCCCCTGAAATGCCCAAGCCCCGGCTGTTGGCCACCCAAGGGGCCTTCGGAGATGCCACCGTGCCCGTGGGACACCCCAGCCACGGGGTGACCAGCCCTAGTCCGCTTTGGGCGGGTTGGTGGCCCTCACGCCCTGCTCGTAGGTGACGCGTTGTGCTGATGAGACACCGGTGGCTTGGGTGGCGGCCGGGGGAACCCGTGACGGCGACTTTGCGGTTGCGGGTGCCGGGGACGAAGTCACCCTTCGTGGCGATCTGGATCCGGGTGCCCGTCAGCTCCTGGTGCTCCCCCAGGGTCTTCCCCCCCCCACTTTGCCCAGGAGGCGCCCACCAGGTTCTCCGGCACCGCGACCTCCACCGGCTCCTTGGTGCCTTCAACCAGCTTCCCAGGGTGCCAAAAACGAGCCGGTGGCCACCAAGGGAGTGGCGGTCGGTGGCCGCCGGGGCCGAGTAAACCGTTGGCGGCGGCCAACAAACCCAAGGCAAAGGTGGGCGCCGCCGGGCCGGCAACCGCATCGTTTGGTAGGAAGCCAAGAGGTTGGCGGCCGCCGCCGCCGCCGAACCCAAGCCCAGCCCCGCCGCCGGGTTGTAGCCGTAACCAGCCGAGGCGTCCAAGGCGGCGCCGATGGCCAACAGATCGCCGCCGGTAAAACCGGGAACGGCGGTGAAGGCACCCAAAGCGCCGGGAGCACCCAAGACGGCGGCGGCGGCGGCGGTAGGGGGGGGGGGGCAAGGCCTCCGTGGGGCTGGCGCGGGGCGAACGGGCGGGGTTGGAGTTGGCCACCGGCCCGGTGACGTCGGCGTGGCTGATGTCGAGGCAACTGTTGCTCGATGGCCGTCACTGACCCCACCGTCGCCCTCCCCACCCCTTAGCCGACGACAAGCCCCCCCCCCCCCCCCGTGCTGCCGGGCACGGTCAGCTCAGCCTGGGGGGGCGTCGGGGGGGGGACGGGGACACGGAGGGGGCTGAGGACTATGGAGATGGGACCCCGGGGCCGTATGGGGCTGGGGGCTACGGGATGGGGACTATGGGGCCATCTGGGGCTGGGGGGGTATGGGCTGGGGGGCCACAGGGGTGCTGGGGGCCATGGGGGGGGGGGGGGGGCATGGGGGCCATAGGGCCAAGGGGGGCGCGAGGATGGGGGCTGGGGAGGCCACGTACCCCCAGCCCCTGTGCCCCGATACTCCCAGCCCCTATAGCCCCCGCGCCCACAGCCCCTATAGGCCCCGTACCCACCGCCCCTATAGCCCCCATACGCACAGCCCCTATAGCCCCTGCACCTGCCACCCCTATAGCCCCCATACCCCCAGTCCGTACAGCCCCCCATAGCCCCTACAGCCCCCATAGCCCCTACAGCCCCCCTATAGCCCCTATAGGCCCCCTAGAGCCCCTATAGCTCCCACAGCCCCCTATAGCCCCCCTAGGCCCCCTATGGGCCCCCTATAGCTCCGCTGGGGTAGAAGCCCTTGGCCCTGGACAGCTGGACGCTCCCCCCGTCTCCCGCCCGTCTCCCAGCAGCGCCCGCCCGCCCCTGGGCCGCCCCGACACCCCCCGCCCCCCGGTTGCTCCCGACCGCCCGGTACCGCGGGTGCCCCCCGCCCCGTCCCCGTCGCGGGGGGGGAGCTCCGGGGCCGGTACCGGGGGATACGGGGCCGGGGGGGGGGGGGGGGCTGACGCAGGCACGGGGATGCTGGGGGGGTCCCGGGGGTGGTCCCGGGGGTGTCTTGGGGAGGGTCCCGGGGGGTCCCGGTGGTCCCGGGGGGGTCCCCGTGGGTCCTCACCGCCGGTGTGGGAGCGCTTGGTGCTGGAGGCCTCCGGGGGGGTCTCGAGCGGCCGCTTGCAGGAGTCGGGCGGGTCGGGGTCCACGGGGCACCGGCCCCGGCACCGGCACCGGCCGAGCGGCGGCATCCCCGGGGCGGGGCGGGGCGTGGCCAGAGGCGGTGGGCCCGCCCCGCCCGACCGCGCCAGGGGGGTGTCGGGGCGTGGCCAAGGGAGGGAGGGGGAGATCGCCCCGCCCCGCCGGTCCTCGGGGGGCGGGGCTTTGCCGGGGCGGAGTCCGGCGGGCGGGGATTGGGGCGGGGCCCGTGCCAAGGGGGCGGGGGCGGGCAGGCGTGCTGGGGGGGGGGAGACGACACCCAGCGGGGCAGCGCACCGCCCGCGCCGCGCGCATGCGCCGCCCGCCCCCTTAACCCCGCGCGCCTGCGCGCGCGCACCTCTCCCCTCCGCCTCCCCCGCCCCGCGCGCAGGCGCACTGGCCGCCCGCCGCCCCGCGCAGGCGCACTGCCGCCCTCCCGTTCCCCCCCCCCCTTCCCCGGTCCGGTCCCGTCCCGCCCCGGCGGCCCCTTTAAGGCGCGCGCGGCCGGTATGTAAGGCGGGGGGGGGGACGGGACACACGACAGCGACCGGGACCCCGACGGGCCCCTGCGGGGGGGGGGCTGTGCCGAGGGGGGCCCCTGTGAGGGGGGCCGCGCTGAGGAGGGGACTCCGAGGGGAGGGGGCCCGTGCTGAGGGGGCAGCCTGCGAGGGGCCTCTGCTGAGGGGGGGACCCCCCGAGGGGGGCCGTGCTGAGGGCGGGGGGGACTCCGAGGGGACACC